>NC_031771.1:29958245-30011250 GCF_001522545.3 Parus major
GAGAGAGAGGAGAGAGAGGAGAGAGAGGAGAGAGAGGAGAGAGAGGAGAGAGAGGAGAGAGAGAGAAAGGAAAACCCACCATGAACAACTACACTATTACTTCATATTTATTTAATCTTCCCTTGGTGTTTCTCACACCTGTCTTGGAATACATTTTAATTTCCATCAATCTGTGTCTCAAATGCAAGTGGTTCAGCTGCAGTAAAATATTGCAACAGTGACAAAGAAATATGACAGACTGCTGTTGTATTGAATTAAATTAACTTTCATTTTGGTTTCCTTTACCATTATTTACTTAAATTCAGAAACACTCACAACATTTAGGGCAAAGGGTCTTCTGTGATCAAGTGTGCAGATCCCTAGGATTTCTGAACATGAAGAAGGAGTAGAATATGCATTAGAATCCTGTAATGCAAATAAGGGATACACAGTGCAGGTCACAAATCCGTCTTGGGAACATGGTGGAAGCCCTGTAATAACATATATATCCATTTCATAGTATGGCATAGAAGTCTCAGAACAACTTCCAGTGAAATTAGATTCCCCATTTTAAGTTCTGATGATCTGGCAGAAAAAAAAAAAATAAATGTTGTGTTGCACACATAAACTGAAGGATGGAGGCAGTCCTCAAAAGGGCATATTTAAAAGTTGCAGGAAGGGAACACTGATCCTTAATATGCTTTCAATACCTTTAAATTCCAAATGCACAGAGCTTTTATAAATTGAGAGCTGGGAGCTTTATTAGATTTGTTTTCAAATTAAAAGTTCCCATGATTTTTGAATCATAAATCTTTCACAATATTTATTCATAGTATTATCCTTTTTGGCCATGATGCGTTCATATTAACATCTTTTTTTCCTTTCTACCCCCTGCTTATGACATTGAATCTCATCTTAAAACAGCTCTTATACTGCCATAAACATTACCAAAGCAGGCCTTTTTACCACATACATTGAACTTTATTTTCTATGCAGCTGTATGCATTAACCCACATTAAAAAATACATTGCAGAATCACTCTTAAAATGAAGACTTTGAGACAGTTGGAACTTAGCCTCGGTGCACATTTGCAGACTTTGTTGGATCTGTAACAGCTAAAGGTATGACAGCTGTAAAGGAAATGTCAAATACTTTAAATGATAGTAATGATAATATCGAGCACCATTTCTAGCTGAGGCAAACTGAGCAGAACCTTTTCTTGGTGCCATTAATACTTTAATAATCTTTCTGTTTTGAACTAGAAAATATTAATCTTATGGTAAAAATGAAACTTATGACTTTAAAGAAAATGTAAAAAATCACTTCTGTTATTTTTATTTCACAAATACAGCATGTCTTACAAAATGGTTCACCAAAAAGTATTTGGGAAAGAAAAAGCTGCAGCCTAAAGAAAATTAGAAAATTATATTTTGGATATGAGAAGATAAAAGGGAGAAATCAAGGTACAAAATGATCACTAGTATCTAAAGGCTGACTAGTTCATATTCACATACTAAAAATTCAGATTGCAGTTAATTAAAACAAATTCTTAGGTGTCTCCAAAGATTTCTTCCAATTCATGAATTTTACCGTGATTCTTCAGCAGGCTCAATGAAAAGTATTAACTTCTTGCTAATGTCAAGAACTTATTTTTTCATCTGAAACTGAAATAGATATGAAAGGTACAACATTTGACTCTCAAATATGTTCATAGTCAAGTAAACAGATCTTGACAGTGCTAAGGGGTTTGGTTGGATTAGGTTGTGCTCATACTGAAGTACTAGGCTATTTAGGTCCTGGAAGGTAAGCCAGTACCACAGTACATCATTGTATGACCATATTTAATGTATTAATATTTAATGTATAGGTCAGACTGAATCTGAGCGGGAAGACTCCACAGAGGCCCAGCAAAGCTGAATTTAAGAAACGCGGCACAGAACAACTGCAAGCCATGCTAAAAGAACAGAACAGAGTAGAGACTCTTCGGGCTCACCTTCAAGACCTTCCATCACAGCATGGCAGACCTCAGCAGGCTTGGTGTGCGTTTGTGTCTGTTCCAAGACATGGCAATTTACTGCCTGCAGGGGATGGACACACAGACAGCGAACGTGGCCAGGTCAGGGGCAGCCCCACAGGGCAGGGCATCATCAAACCCTGCACCATCATTCCCATACAACTCACAGACTTTTCCACAATAGAAATGGAACTTTCCAAACCAAAATGCCACTAAAGCTGCCTTGCTCCCAAGGTAAGGGGAGGGCAACTTTTCACCAACAAACATAACAGTGTGAGTCCTAGGATGCTATTTGGACTCTATGGAGCTGAGGTGTCACCACCCCGAGCTTAAATGTAAGTAGAAGTAAAGGGAAAGATGTTCTAATATTATGCTATTAAAAAAAAACAAACCCAAAAACATGATTTCCCCTCCTTTTTTTTTTTTTTTTTTTTGGCATGGTTCTGGTAAGGCTGCAGGATAATCATCCTTATATCATTATTATAATAATAAACATCCAAGGTTTACAAACATTTTTTTCAACTTAAAATTCACATTTTTATGTGAATAAATATTATCAATAAAAAATATATATTTACGGCTTTTGAATTTTTCACAATTAATAAAAATCCATTTAGGAGTGCTGACTTTTATTCTGCTATTACCTTACAGTGGCTAAATTCAGAATAAGTGACTAGAGCATATTTTCAGTCCTCTGAGAAAGCATTAATAATTTTCTTCTATTAACAAATCATCATTTAATTAAGCAGTAATAAAGCTAACAGCATACATTTTCATGAAGAACGTGCAGTCTCAGAATTCTCCAAGGGTTGTCTAAACCTCACAGAGATTTAATCCAATAGCTTGAGTATTAGGGTAAACAACCTTAGTATTTAAAATGAACAAGTTATAAAGTAATTTAAATATTTGTCTCATGTAAATTTTTCCTGAAAGCACTGCTAGAGGGAAAATTAAGATTATAATTAAGATTATTTTGCACTAAGAAAATAAGACATAACTGACAATGTTATACAGACTTCATATAGATAGTGGCCTGGAAATATTATCTGACAAAAATACAAAACAATATCCATATGATACTTCATATGATCACACTTTGCTATTTCATCCTAGTGAGAATTCAGGCAGTTCTCTGTATTTCCATGGATCCACATATCTGTGTTTACAGTTCCATTAACGGTTTATAAAAACTGCAACTTCTAAGTAATTTTTTTAAACATCATATTTAATATGAACTCCTTCTGGATACAGATTGCAATGGTAAAAAAAATCAAAATAGCAAGCAGAAAAAAAAAAATTAAAATTATAAAGATAAATTTTCCAATCAATTCCTTAAAATTCCCTTCTCTGTACAGAATTCTGTTCTATCATGCTACTTGGAAGATAACATCTCATTTTAAAAATATCCCAACCTTCTTTTATAATAGTCCATATTTCCTGAAATGTTTGAAAATAATTCAGAAGAATTCAAAATAGTTGTGCTATATACATTGCAAATCTGTTTCTTGCCTCAGCTGAGAAACAAGTAGTGTCACAAAATTTTATAGCTAGAGGGTTCCTTTTCTTACCATAAAATAAATTTACATTTATTAGCTCCAGTAGTAAATAAATTGGTGACTTCTGTGCCTTGCCAAAACAAATTTCTCCACATTTCTGTCAGCAGTCAATTTTAAATTGAGGAAAACATGTTTTTAAGCTGGGAAATACATGACCTGAGTACATGAGGGATTTTGCAGTCCTGTGGCTCTTCAGGAAGCAAGTTGTCAGTGTAAATATTATCACACCATTTTCTCAACAGATTGCTTTGATCATTTTGCAATGATCCAATCTCTTATCACTTCTTTGGGTAAGGGAAGTCTCTTTGGACCCAGAGTTTGTCACACTACAAATACGTACTTTTGTTTTGCCTCTGTTACTTGGATGTATTTTATAGGCCAACAAAAATAAATTACTTCAATAAAAATTGAGAGAAGAAAGAAAAAAAAATACAAAACCCTCCAGAGTGAACCATGCTATTTCCTAAGCTGTGGTGCTCAGTACTAAATGTCACTTTTATAGAGGTGACAGCACGGAAAAAGGGAAAGAAACACCCTGCTGTGACACATATGAAAGGTGCTATTGCAATTTTTATAATATCAAATCACACCTTAAACTTCCATCCTTCAGCTTCCTTGCTTTAGCTCTATATGACACCATTTTTACAACTCTTACTGAAATTAGAACCTAGGCTTCAGTGGATTCTCCCAACAACAGAAATTACTGCTTGGGAATTAGGAGACCAACATTAATTGTCAAAAAATTCTGATTAAAAATGATAAAGTAATATTAAGCCTACTAAAACTATGTATTTCTCAGCAGAAATATTATATAGCACTGGACAAAAAAATAATTCAATAATACATGAAAATATGAGTCATCCTGAAACATTTCTTAATGCAGATATACTACCTTCCAGAAACAACAAAATGTAAGAAGGTACAGGGAGCAGCATCCCAAGGTCAAAATCATAAGGTTTTCCTTTTTTTTTTTTCAATCTTCAGGATGAAGGAGAGATTTGACAAGATAAAGCAAGCAAATTCTTGATTTCTATTTTTTATTGCAGCCCATTTTGTTGTGATGCATGAATTATATATTAATGATAATACTGAAAGAGTGTTAGCAAAAGAAATAGATCAAATCAATTCATCTTCATTTTTATTATCGAAAATTAAATACTATATTTGAAGAAACATCACCTGTTAATGAGGGCTGTGTACAAGAAAGCACCCTCAGAAGTTTAGCCTTGTTTTTCACTATTTTCTTTTGTTGTGTGTACACATCCCACCTGCACACACACCACCTGCACTCCTCTTTGATTTTAGGATTCAGCAGAGTGGCAATCCGAGTGGTTTCTACAGCTTTAAACTAAATCATGGCTCCCTGCTGAGAAGCAGCATGACACAAGAGTCTTTCATCAGCTGTGACCCACGCTGCACACACCTTGGCAAATCTATAGAAGAAACTGGGATGCAACTGGCAGAGCAATTGAGAGGTTTGCTGCTTCAGTTGCTTTTGCTTCAGGGCAGGGTATATTCAGCTAAAAAAGGAATTGATAATATGCACTTGTAAAGTACAGTGAGGGGACCCAGATTTTAAAAAGCATGGTGCTGAAAAGCATGCATTTCTTTCTTGATCTTATTTGCAAATTAACAGCCTGAAAACTTAACATACCCATTTCTTCATGGCACATAGTAGTCATTCCACTCAGCAATTAGAGGCCTTGAGAAATTTATTCAGTGGAACAGAATATAAAATCAGAATGTTATTAAAAAAATTAAGAATAAAAAAACCCCAAAAACAGATTTGTAAAAACATACTCTTTCACCCCAAAAACAGATTTGTAAAAACATACTCTTTCCTTTAAAAAAGAATCTCCTGAATAGCATCAACATTTCATTCCAAAACTACTTTCTTACTGCAATTTAAAAATACTCTATGCAATTCCTTCTTGCAGAATAAAATTTTCTCCCCAATTTCATACTTGATAAATAATGCAAGAAATTATCTTCTCCTTAATCCTTCAGACTCCCAAGCAGTTACCAAACCATCTCTGCTTTACTTCTAACATTTTCTTTATGAGAATTAAAGGCACACGAATTGCATTTGCACCCCCCATTTAATGCCTCCGGTGATTCAAGAAGTAATTTTAAATACTAAGCCACAACTATATTAGACAGTTTTATATAATTCAGAGCCCTCTTTTGTGTTATTTCAAACCATTTCATCACTCATTGCAAAGCATTAGAAGAAATAATAACAAATAACAAAGGCTGTGCCTGAGAGATTTTTATGTGGGCTTGATGTCTTCATTGTCATTAGTTTCTGTCAGATAATAAACACTGTACAACAAACTGGGGCCTCTTTAAGAATTATAACTACCATAACTGTGTTTTTTGTGGAGAATAAAATAGACCAAACATTTATTTTGTCATTAAACATGCACTATAACTCAACTCTACATAGAAATGTAGTCATGGAATTTAGGGCCAGACATTTATTCCTCCTACATAAACAGAGTCAAGTTAAATTAACCAACATATTTGATACATGCTTTTGCCTTTGTCTCTGTTACTTGGACATGTGCGTGTCTAGTCTTCTATCCTGACTAGATGAAGCTTCAAGAAGTCTTCCTTAAAGACAAACAGCAATGGAAAATGGGCAAAAGGTCAATTAAAAATTCAGTCATATCAGGCAGGGAATTCTGGGTATGAATAGTGAATATGAATGTATGTGAGAGAGGGAGAAAGAGGAATTAACTGATTCAGGGCATTGCTGAGAATTCAAAAGAACATCCTCAGTGCCCTTCTCAATATCCTATAATCAGTTGTAATCAGCTTGAAGTTTGTTTTATCTATATTTCCTTCCCTGCTCTTCTACTGGCCAGAAAATGCAGTGGAAGATTTTGGGTGTGCAGAGAAATGAACCATTTGTGGGAGCAGTAATGAATATAGGAGACATCTTTGGCTATCTTCAAATTTTTATCTCGTGCAATTTAACATCAGGTGTGATTAAACATTAAATGTATCAATCTCATTTATTTGCATAGATGGAAATTCCATGGCCCCATAATTTCAAATCACTAAGAACTCTTACATTCATTTCTCATTCTGCTACAAATGGTCTGGCTCATCCAAATACAGATTATGTTTTATGAAGCAAATAAATAAAAGCTACCTCATAGATCCTTTTATTTCCCTTGTTCAACTCCAGCAAGCTGCTATTGAAAGGTGATAATCCAGAGCAATTTTTAATGATTTATAATCTGAGCCTTTGCTCCAATCAATTGTGAAATATATAGGAACAGAAGAATACAGGGAAAAAATCAAGAAAAGCGCTGTCAACAATTAGCCAAGTGTGTACCACACCTTATATCTTGCTGTTCAAATGAATACTAAAGTAAAATTAGTGACATTTGCTAAGGGTAATTTGGTTATTATAGGCGGTCCATTCAAGTAGAACAAAAAATTATTTGCTGTTTCTTTCAGCTTTTAAAACTGTAATAACTCTTCCTATAGGTTAATGAAAGATCAGTAATAATAAAAAAGATCAAGCTGCCTTCTCCTCACAGAAAGTTCTCTGTTTATATGACAAAACAATGTTTATGCCAACTCTGTATCTTGTTATTTCAGGTGGCTTTCTGACCTGTTGATTATAGGCTCTCACAATCTGTGACATTATTATCTGATTCCAAAATAGTCCACAAAGAATGGAGGTTCAAGACAAAATCATACCTTAAATATGCTGTGAAAGGTTTTCAGCATCACCTATTTCCACAAGGCAAATGTGAATGTATTTTCATTTCAAAATTGAACGTATTCATGTTTCATTGTGTTTTGAGAAAACGCATTAGTGTAATTCTTTTTTTGCCTCTCTCCAAAAAAAAAATATTTTTTTAAAATAAGGCACATTATGAAGGGAGTGGAAAAGCAGATAAAAGGAAATCACTTACAGACATGCACCTGTACTTGTTGCTATCAACCTCCTATAAAAGGATTGAATTTGTGTGGATATTGTTCTGTAGTTGGAAAATAATCTGCAACATGTTACAGTTTTCTAGCTGAAAAAAGAAGTTTGGGCATAATTTTGACATGTTTTTTTGTTTGTCCAGAAGCATATAAAAGCATGACAAAATATTAGTCTTCTGGATACTACAGACTGAAGACAAAATTAAAAATATTTACATTCTACAGAAAGTCTCAGGAAGAAGGAACATAAAAAATCTAATCGATTTGAAAAATATTTTCCGTTTCCTCTTTGATACCTTATATTGGTGCATACACTCAGAATTTTAGTGAGAACTAGATATTTAAATACCATTGAGAAATGCGGCTTAAGTGCCTTCTTCCCTTTCTATGTCTATTAATAACTTTGTTTAGCCAGCAATATTTTCCTACTTTTCTTTTTTAAAATAAGAACAGTAGAGACCTGACCTCCTTCTTCTAGTGTTTCAAGATCTAATTCCAGTGATGTTTAGTTCAGATCAGTAGAGATCTGACCTCCTTATTTTAGTCTTTTTTTTTTTTAGAGCAGGATTTCCAACAATTTTTAGCTCTGCATTATGGAAAGCAGCAAGTCCCATTTGCATACATATTATTAATAAAACTTTAATGGTAGGTGAATCGATTTCTTTCACCCTCAATTACTTGGGGCACATATTCTTATTCATTCACATATTCCTGTTTGTTTAACTTGCACATGACCAGAAGCAAATTGGCAGAACTTAAAAGATCAGGATGTTGAGAATGGAGGGGCAGTATTGGAGAATTACAGGAAAATTATTCTGTCTGACCTGTCTTATCCTAAAGCAGAAGGTTGGCACCTGCCTTAAGGGGAAACAAAGATCTTTACTCAAGTTGAGCATGAAGACTCTGTGTCCACAGTCTGATAATTTCTGAAGTTTATACTTTCAAAGTCCAACACAATTGAAATGAAGGTGAAGCCTTAATATAACAGAATTATCTTTCACATCCTTAAGACAAACAGAGTAAAGCTTCATAAATATCTTAAGGTTTTCTTAATAACGAAGGAATAACTTTCTTCACCACATTGCAAAATGTGGGAAGTTACTTGGGATATCATTCTTGGTATAAAATATGTGGTGGCCTTTCTTACACTGATCATAATTTAAATTATGTTGCAGTCAAGTAAACATATACTGCTGCACCACATTCCAGTTTTGCAGTACAGCATCAATAAACTACTTAGGGAATATATTCTTAAAACTGAGTCTCTGGCAACTGGAAAAAAAAATCATCAGCACTATGAGTCACCTAAGATAGGACTGCTAGAGCTTGTGACAGTTTCTGTGTTCAGCTTTGTTCTATGATGTCCACAGCACACCACCAAAGACTTGTTGTGTCTAAAACAGAACTGTTATAAATTTATGAGTTCATGTCGTTCAGAAAAGAACTGAGCTATATTTGCTGGCCATACAGCACAGGCATTTCTGACAGTTCAGACTTCCTTTTGAAGTGTTCAAGGATCATTAGCTGTTAAACATTAATATACCTGAAAATTGAAAAAAAATCAATATACCTACAGCAAGAAATACCCTCCTGTGCTCCAGAAATTGAGATTTACTGTTGGAACTATTCAAGATAATTGCATTACTATATAAGCATATCTTCTAATTGGAATTTAACTTTGCAGTCTGGGAGCTGTGGCAGAAAATCTGCCTTCTAGGGTCAAAGCAAAGTGAAATTGAGCAGATCTGAGTATTTTACAGCTCTGTAAGCATACTCATTTTCTAAATGTCTTGAAGTGAAAAAGCATACTGATAGTGGTGTTAGAATTGCCCCCAAGTGCTGCAGATACTTAGCATCAAAATTTTAACACTTTACTGATAGCAAGATTGCAAAAAGAGTAATTCAATGAAGTATAAAGCTAATTGCTTTAAGAATATCCCAGGATGTACCAAAAAGTCATCTACAGATGTGTAATCAATATTCTACATAGATGCAATGAAATGTACTCTGCAGATGAGGAAGAGGGCAATAAGGAGAGAATCAGAGAATCACAAAATATCCTGAGTTGGCAGGGACCCACAGGGATCATCAAGTCCAACTCCTGGTCCTGCCAAGAACACCCCAAAGTCACACCATGTGCCTAAGACCACTGTCCAAACACTTCTTGAACTCAGACAGGCTGTGACCACTTCCCTGGGGAGCCTGTTCCAACCCAAAATGCTATTTGCAAAGAACTATTGAAAAAGTAAGAATATACAAAAGTCTTGACTTCTGTTTTGTGACAAAAACTATGTCAGTAAAAGAAGAAAGCTATTATTTCATACCCTCAATAAGGTGGCTTAAAGATTTTTAAAGATATGGGAATATACTATATATAAAAGCATAATAAAGAAAATTACTTGGACAGCATATCTGAAACCGAGTTTGGTAGACTTAAATCAAAACATATTTTAGAGATTTATTTTTTTTTTCTAAGAAGAAAACACATTTCTAATCTCAAGTAGTGATCAAAGCTGCAGAGTGAAAAGATTCTATAGAGACTTACTTTGAGCAAAATCTCACAGGAAAAGATTACATTGAAAGATTTACATACATAACACTCTGTGAAACTAAGTGATTTTTTTACTTTTTTAATATATCAGCACTACAATAGACATAAAAGTTCAGATCACCACTTCTCACCCACTGAAAAAGATAAATTTGAGTTTGCTACTACAGACTTCATTTTTAGAGTATGGAGGAAAAAATCTAAACTATTCTGTTAACTTTCCATTTCTGTGGTGGCCACAGCAGAAGATGGGTGGCTATCACATCCAAGCAAAGTAAACTGTCTCTATTAAATATAACAGTTGTTGCATTTGTATTTTTCCTAAATTTTGGAACCCCAAATAATAACAAATCTGTGATATTAGTTTTGCAATGAATCCATGGAGTACTAGTATCCATAACTTCTGTTTTAATTTTTTGAAGGCTGTATGGTATTTTAACATCCTCCTCAACTTAGATATGACTACTGTTTCATAAGAGCCTGAAAGAAAGCAAAGCTAAAACATTATTCTCTCAAGTCTTTGGAGAAGTTTGATTCTCAGCATCTCATAATAAGCAGTAATGAGCTACAACCCAACCCCAAATGCATATCCTCACAGCTTCCAGCTCACAGGGTGGTGGACAGAAACAGATGTTGATTTACAGGCTGTTATTCAAAGGTACCAGGAGATTCATCAGTGATCCATAAACATGTAGGGCATGAGTCTAATTAGGAGACCCTGGACATATTAGTTAAGGCTTCCTAAAAAACACCCTGGAAACAGAGTTCAAATAGCTGATTAACAAAGATAAAAGCCAAAAAAAAATCACCCAGTAGCAAGGTAAGTAATTTAGCACTAAACTGAAGAATAACAAAAAGACCCCATAGCAATAATCTGACAAACACACAAAACAAATTGAAAATCTTTATCTTTTATGCAACCATTAGAATTCCACCAAAGCATAGCCTTTTGGATTTGTAAAAAATACAAATGAGTCTCTAGAAAACATCTCACAGAGCAATATTCATAACTTTAAAATTAATCAAAAGGGACAATAGAAAAGATAATTTGGTTACAGACTGCCATCTGAACAGACCTGTATGTAAGAGCTGAAATCAGAAAGTTTGTTGCTATGGATGGATGGATGATGTGTCAAATCTCCACAATGTTGTATACATCAAACATTAGGAAGAGCATGGTATAGCATGCCTTTTTCTGATTAGGAATATAGGAAACCAGCTAAGCAGATACCCAGCAGCATCTAGAGTAAGTTTACTGGGAAAGAGGCCATTCAAAAAAAAACCTTAATTATTCTCTTGCATTATTGATAGGAATGGCTCTAAAATACATTGCTGCTACTCTCTAATAGATTCCATTCTGAGGATGTCAAATTCAATATTATGTCTTTATTTTTAAGGGGTACTGGAGAGGTCTAACATGGTTTATAATTACTTAAGACTCTAGAGCTTACAAAAATTTCATTTTCTACCTTTTTCAGCATAGCATGAGGACAAAAGTTAATTAGCTGACTACATTTTCTGATTATCATGAAAAAGCATATGCTCCAGTCCCCAAACAGTTTCCTCTTATACATACAGCTTGAATTTAAATTACTTTTATTTACATTGGGCATTTCCTATCTCTTTTCTCCTAACCACACAGGACTCCCATTGGCTGTGTTAGTACCAGTTCTGCAATTTTGAGATTTTTTTTCTTTTTTTTTTTTTTTGTAAACTAAGCATTTATCAACTTGGACTATTTGTGCCTCTTTCACTGGATTTTTTTTTACTGCAGCATTTACACACCATCTCTGCTGTTCTAATTTTATATTTTATAAAGAAATATAATACAGCATAAGTTTAACCTGCTTTCATGAATTTTGTGTTTGAATGCTACAGATGAATTTGCCTTCACAGGTAACTGTTCAGATGCATCACTGTTTGTTAATATAATTTAAGTATATAATTACTATATTGATATTTTATACGATTTTACATAATCCATTATATAACAAATAATCTATAATAATTAATAATAGAATTATTACTAATATTATTTAGCTGTTTCTTTCCTCCTGCAGGTTGCAGTGACAGTACCTGGTCCAAGAATGAAGAGACCAAATACATTTCATGCAGCATGAGCCAGAACACATTTTTCCATAACAACCACCACCATCACCCCACTCAAAAAATCATGCTCATATGGGGAATGGTTCTACCCTGCATCTCTGTGCTTTCATGAGACAAAATTAGTACCTTAAATAGAAGAAACAAATACCAGTTGTGAAATAGGGTAAGAAACAATTACTAACACTTATTATTAGTCTTGAAAGGATCCCTCAGAAATAATAGGAAGAGGGCTGGGGTTTTCAGTGCTGCATCCTGCTCAGGCTTCGACAAGCCACATGAGTTAATGGAAGGGCCCATGGTGATTCACAGAAAAATAGAAGTTTGTCAAATTTTAGCTAAATCAAAATGTTTGAGTAGCAGATTCTTGCTAAGGATAATTTTAACACTGCATTCACTGCTCTCAGCCTAGGTTTTTTGGGGTTTTCTTCTTTTTATAATCAGGATTTGAATCCTGGCTCAAACTTTACTACTTCTGGAAGTACATGAGTTTTACATATAGCTGTTCTTCCTCTGATAATGAGTTTTCTATGTTTAATCATCTATGCTACACAAGAATTTAGGTATGGAAACTGACAATTTACATCAGGTCCATTTGCCCATATCTTCCTTCAGCTCTTGCCATCCTGGTACAGAATATTGTTTGTGAAAATGTAACATTTTAGTGATGTACTTATGATAATTCTGTCTTTACCTAAACCTAGCATGGCAGATATTTTC
Source organism: Parus major (assembly GCF_001522545.3). Lineage (NCBI taxonomy): Eukaryota > Metazoa > Chordata > Aves > Passeriformes > Paridae > Parus > Parus major. The sequence goes on from NC_031771.1 coordinate 29,971,117, forward strand.
TTAAACTCTTTATCAGCACTGGGAAACAAAAGTCTTTCTCCATCTTCAAAATATTTGAGTCCAGATTTTATTATGTAGCTTATTCAACAATAACATTTTTTTCATACTGACTCTGATAAGTGAGCCCAGGCCAAGACAACCCCCAGGATACTGAAGTGGTTCACCAGTAGCCATTTAGTCAGCCTGAAATCCTCCTTTTTCCCAGCACTTTCTGATGTGCTAAGTTCTCATGGATACCATTCACTTAATGAAATTCAGCAGGTCATTTTCACCTCCTGGATCTTCTTACCACTTGCTACAGGTAGCTCAAAGGCTTTACCCAAACTGCCTCATGGAGAGAGAAACACAGGCTACAAACATGCTGCCCCTAATGCTGCCCCTCCTCAGAACCAGCAACCTGGGGAGATGACTGATGTAAAAACAATGCATAGCACTTGGCCAGGTCTCCTCAAGGTTTTGCCTAAAGTCATTACATCCCCAAAACAGGAGGATTTATTTTCTGAAAAATATCTAAAGTAATATCTGGGCAGCACTGCATTTACTATCACAGTTTTGAGGTGGTTTGTTTTTCTTTTCATAGATATTATTAAAATGTTAATGTACTATTTATCCTTATTGTCAAACTTATAAGATTATTCTACAGCTATAGAATTCAAAAAGAGACATTAAGGAAAACTCTGCAAGCAAATCACAAATACACTATCTGAAAAAGTACAGTCCATGCAGTAATTTGACTGCTATTTTTCACTTTGGACCTTGGTTATACCTACAGTCACCATCACTAAAATAAGAAACTCCTTGAACATTAATGCTGCTAAAGCTAGCATTCATCAAGTCTCCAGTTGGAAAACTTACGGTAAGAAGACAAGAAAAAAATACTCTGCACATACACTGTGAGGCTGGTGGGGCACTGGAACAGGTGGTCCAGAGAGGTTGTGGATGCCCCAAGCCCTGGAAGTGTTTTAGGCCAGGTTGGATGAGGCTCTGAGCAACCAGGTCTAGTGGAAGGTGTCCTCAACCATGGCAGAGGGGTTGGAACAAGATGATCTTTAAGGTCCCTTCCAACCCAGGCCATTCTGTGATTTTGTGATTTACCAGTATTCAGACAAACAGAACAGAGACTTATTAAGGAAAAATGAAAGCTTTGCAAGTTTCCTAAAAGATATCTGAATTTGCTAGACTATTTATTTTATAATGCAATTTTATTATTTGAGGGGGTGAGGTGGTATTTTGGGTTTGTTGGGTTGGATTTTTTTATGTTGGGGTTTTTTTAAATTCTTCTGTGTAACTCAATTGTTATTTTAAAAATGAACAAGAAACAAAAAATCAATTTATCCCTTTCATTTAAACCCTTTAGGTCCACATGGGCTGACCAATAGATTCATCTTACTGTGATCATAAAGCTTTGCTCTGTTGTTTAAGCTTAGCGTTGCAGAGCAGAAAATCGGCATGTCTATAAAAGTTTTGGCTAATTTACTACTCCAAGAAATACAGTAGAGAAAATATTTAGCATGCATGATGTACTTCAGATTCTTAGAGCTACTTGAACTCTCTGAAGTACCTGATTTGTTCTCCAGGTTCTTGAAACACAGATGATCTACACAATTACAAAATTACTTCAAGGACTAATATGCAATGCATGCCACACCCTTGTGACAGAGCACTGGACCTGAATACTTCATTCTCCAAAATGGAAACGCATATCCACAGTTGACTGAAATGATAAACACTCACTTCAGTCTTCAGCCAATGCTCAAATAAACAGACATTTATGGTACTGAAAATGTACAGTACATACTGTCTCCCAAGACTTTCTATGAGGAAAATGTTAATAAGATGATGGAGAAGTTTAAAAGTAGAATTATAGAGGCTTAAACAGACTCTAACTACCAGAGCTATCAGATGTTGCCATTCTACAGTATTACAATGTTCCCATCCTGATATTTTAACAGTAGCTTGAAAGGGGAAAAAAAATCTCTAAGATGACAGATCAATTGTGCAGCATAACTAAGTCATATTATATGCAGACATCCAATCCCTTTTTATCACTGAGTTTTTTTCCTTTGTGATCTTAACATATGGCTTTCCTTGATGCCAAGAAGCAGTCAATAAAAAGAAGCCTTTGCTCTTGAGCAGCACCTTTGTTCTTCCCAAGCCTTAGCAACTGTTCATGGATGCAGTAAGGGCAGAATGAGGGCAAAGATTTAGTACGGATGAACTCTGTGCTTCTTACCTGATTCCAGCTTTAGTCTCTTATCTGACAGTAACTCAAAGTGCTAGAATTGTTAAATACTACCACTAGTGACAAACCCTCTAATAGGAAAAAGCACCTTCCCTTTTTGCTCTTTATTTCAGACCACATCTCTTGACCTGAGTACTGCCTGATGCAATCATTTTCTGCGAGCATAAAAGATGTCAATTTTTAAATGGATTTTTTTGTGGTGACAAAGCTGTTAAGCAGTTAGATTAAATATAGAATATGCAACTTACTTGACAGGCTTTTCTGAGCAAGAAAAGAGTACTATTCCACTCAGGATATGCAGAATGAGACCAGAACACTGTGCTATAGCAGCCACAGCTGAGGAGGGCAACTGATGACATTTCTCAGTCCTCAGGTCCAGGTGTCATCGTTGCCATGTCTGAACAGTGTATGAGGACAACATATGGAATAACAAATTCTCCCAAGCACAATAGATTTCTCATGTGAAAATCCTGAATCAGAAGTCATGGGATACTTCAGCAGGTCCCCAAGGCAGGGCAGGGCAATCAGAGGATGGAGAAAGTGGAGGCTCCAGCCAAGGGGAACATCTGCCACAGAGCTAATCTTTGTGCATCAGAGCATTTTACATTTTCCTCAACATACTTTGGCATGAAAGCTTGGGTTTGTGTCCCAAAGAGACCAATACTATTATTATATTTACCTCGGATTTTTTTTTAACACAAACCTACTTTTGACAAAATGTTCTAACCAAAATATACCACCAAAAATTACTTGGTTTGCAAGGACAAAGCACATGTTAAAATTAAGGTAATTTCACACAGAAGCAAGTATTGGGGTACTAATTCTTCATTACCTGAGATTTTTGCATCAAAACCAGATATTATAGATGTGTTAAAGCTTATAGATATTGTAAGAGCATATGTAAATTCTCTGAAAAATTGTTCTGCACTGCATGATGCTAAAAATCACAGCAGAATCTAAGAACGGGCATTTAGTGTTTCAAAGCACCTTGATTTAATTGTGCAACATAAAATCTTAACTAGTTCTTTTTAAAGAAAGGTACTCAATTATTTATTATTTCTCACACAAAGAATATGACTTCATCACTCTAAATATCTTTTTTTTTTAAATGACAAAATTCCAAATTAAGTGATCTGTAGTCCCAAAAAATTGCTTTGTTTACTTTCTATAGATAAATTATTTCCATCTCTTTCTCATTTCATGAGAGTATTGTGATTTTCTTCTATCGGTGCAATTCAAGCAATAATGGGCTTAGGATGAAAACAAATGTTAAATTCAGGTTTATCAACAACACACTTAGCTTGCCATAAATAAACCCTTTGATTACTAGAAATACTAAGGGTGTCTGTTATGTTTTCAGTTCATTCACACCAGCTAGTTTAGGATCTCAGATATCATGTTGATGACATACTAATGCTCTTCTACACTTAACAATAAAAATTGGTATTTAAATCAGTGTTTCTTCACTTTATGGATCTTTGTATGACCCCAGCTATGGGATGGTCACTTCCTGAAAGCTTCAGACTCAGTTTTGATATTTCCATCAGAAAAAGTTATTGCAAATTAAAATTACTAAGAAGTTATTTCAAAAACCAAGTAGATTAAGAAGCCACTTCATAGCCTTCAAAGAGAGAAAGCCACTTACATTAATCTTAAATAACTTTAGATCAGACTCATGATTCAGATATTTGCTGAGCCTCTAAAGAGTGGTGTTTTTAAGTTTCTCATTTTAGTTCCATGAGGATCACAGGGGTATAACATACACAAAATTTAAACCAATTAAGTTTCAGGTAACATGTTTAAAGAACTATGTTTTTGCTCTCATGAAGAGATAGTTTAAAGATATCATCACGTCTACTGATACCAACTGCAAGCTGCAAACAAGCGTTACAACAGAATCCTCAGCTGCTGGATTTATTTCACTATGAATTTAACTTAAGCAAATAATTTAACATTTTTAATGTGAAGTTATGCTTCTTCCTGAAAGCACATTATATTTGCAAAAGACAGATTTCTGCTCAGACTCTGGTTCTGAAAAGGCTTGTAAAGAACAAGGTGGTGTCCGCTGAGCTCCATGCAGAGTCCTAAAGGGAACAGGAAAGACAGCTCAGAATGGACTCGCTCTCAGCACCCCTTTATTTTACTACTAAAACATTTTTCAAGCACAGAAGCACATGATATTTCTGCACAGTTCCTGGTCACACTGCCAGTGTTAAGTGCTGATATGCACTGCAGTGGAGTTTGAAAACATGGATCATGACAGAAATATTACCCCCTATGGCGAGCACTCAGTGTGTCTGCAATCCCATCATTTCTGTTTCAAGGCTCTGAACTAAAATAGGAAAGAATTTGCTTGGACTGTGTTTTGTAACACCTTTAGCATGCATGAAAGCAGGTCACCCACACACACCAGCACTGACTGCAAAGGCTGCACAACCAAACTTCTCCCCAAAACTTCACACAGTGCTGCTGCCACATGTGCCTCACCTGCCCAGCCTGCCATGCCTGCTGCCTCCATGCCAGCACTCCATCCTGGGATGCATTCCAGCGAGTCCCATCAATGCTGGTGATGTCATACTTCTGGGAACAGAACAAAACTATAAGCATTTCAGATGTGCTCCTGAACTGTTTGAAGGCACTCGGGTCTGCTCTTAAAAGAAAAAAAAAAAAAAAAAAAAGGACAAAATGAGTTTTGGTGGCGTTTGAATCTTACAGTGATCATCTTCAATCTTGCTGCTTGTCTGCAGCCACCTCAAAACACAAAATGGATTCTTAGGGAATATTATGGAATCACCTGCAAAAACAAAGCTTCTCACATCTTTCCTCATGAAAAGCATTTCATTTTCTATATGATTTCTCTTTGCTCTTAAATGATAAATGGGTTAACTGCTAACTATTTTTAATAGTGTTGAACTGCCCTCTGCAGCTGAATCAGAGGTAAAACGTGTACAAAAAATTTTATATTGTGATTCATGACCTGTGTCTAAGGGTTCATGATATTAGGCTCACTCTTCTGGATCTCAGACTGTCCAAAATAAGCTGATGGGAGCTTTATGAGTAAAAGGCTTAGAATACTGAAGTGATGTTTACTGAAAGACTGAAGTTCTTTTGAAAAATGTGTGAGTACTAAGCTTCTCCTTTTCAGGAATAAAAGGGAAACGTTTTGTAAGGAGATCAAAAATTCTTTGGGTTTCACTATTTACTTTTTGATCCTGTGAGATCACAGGGTTAAGAAAACATTCAGAACAACCTATGCAAACATGTTCACCTGCAAAAATAAGAACAATTGAGCTGTCACCTTCCAGAAGCAAATTCTTGTCCAATAATTGAGTGATTGAACCTACTGGGGTCCGTCTTATGCTATAGATAAAATATCAAGTGTCTCACACTGAAGCAGTTATTTTTAATTTCTGGCTCAACATACATAGTATATTAGAATGATTGTTCCTGCTCACTTGGATTTAGTGCCATTCACAATATCATGTAAATTGTGATTCACTATTCTACGTGCTGAATAAATACCAAATAAATGCCAGTTTTGGTGAAAAAGATGATAAAATTTTACCAGACAAATAGCAAAAGTTGTCACAGGATTAATTACAGTTGGGGCACAATGGTTAAACTGTTCTCAGACACTTTGATCAGTATTAATGACTAGTTAAGAAATAACACACATTCCTTCATGAAAAAGAGCATGGTTCAGTAATGTATATTTTGAACTAAACAGTGCCTTATTTGCCAGAGAATAACAATTTTCCAGCTTTTTGCATCCACAAAGCTGGAAAATTCCATTTTCTTCCCCTGCAAAAGTGCCTGTAAAACCATAAGTGAAGTTAAAAAAAAAATCCCAATCATACCTCAGCTTTAACATATTGGGTTTTATCTTTCAAACAATAATATCTAAATATGCTGAATCAACACTTGCACAGCAACAGCAAGAGGGGAAATACTGGCACTTACAGTTCCAGACAGCAAGTGTAAAGGAGTCAGGTACCTTGGTAACAGTGGTGAAAGTAATCTTTAAAATTTCATCCATTTAATTCCACAGGGAGAGGTCTCTTAGTGAGCTAAAGTTGCTGATAAAAATGATAGCACAGCATCTACAGTCCCTGTTCAATATAAAGATGTAATAAAAAAAATTCAGAATTATTAAAAACTATAGAGAACTTCTGAAAAAAGATTGCTTTTCAGTTGTTGTGATGATTAATTAGATTTGAATGTTAGCACTGAATACTCGTCACTTAGAAGACCCTAGAAGAGATTATTCCTACAGCACTCCACTGCTGAATTCTAGCTTTAGTTCAGGACAGGTTCAAATTCTTTTACCATTTCCTTGAAACACTGGCATTTCGGTAGAATGGTAAATTAAAAAACCAAAACAAACAAAAAACACAGTTTGAGAAAACAGCTTGATTTTGATTACTGAAGTTAATTTCCAAGTCCAATAAAATATACACTTAAAAATTTGATAACATCTATGAATAGGATGGTTTATAACATACTAGATACGGTGAATCACCATTTATAAACACAGTCAACTGTATCAATGCTGCTTGCCAGGTCTCATTGGACACCAGTGACAAGTGATGCCCCTTAGGGGCCCAAACTGGGACCAGTGGTATTTGACATCTTCATTAATGACATAGAGGAAGGGATCAAATACAGTCAGAAAATCTGCAGGTGGCACCGGGCTCTGAGGGGTGCAGGTGACACTCCTGAAGGATGGAACACCACCCACAAGGACCTGGAAAAGTTCAAGAATTGGGCCAATGGGAATCTCATGAGGTTTAACAAGACCAGGTGTAAGGTGCTGCACCTGGGCCAGGGCAGCCCCTGATATCAACACAGGCTGGGGATGAACAGATCGAGAGCAGCCCTGCTGAGAAGGACTTGGGTGGTGTGCCTGCAGCACTTGCTGTTGAAGACTGAGGCACAGAAGTCATTAAGGAGCTCAGTCTTCCCTTTGTCCAGGTCTCCCATTTCCTTCTGAAGAGGAAGGAAATTATCCTTAGGACATCATCCCTAGTCATTCTTTTGCTTGCGACATAATCTATAAAAGCCCTTCCAGTTACCCTTAATATCCCTGGTCAGACTCAATTCTAACTGAGCCTTGGCTTCCCTAATTTATCCATAGCTTCCCATGTAATTTCATTGTATTCCTCCCAGGCCACCTGTCCTTGTTTCCACTCCCTGAAAGACATGAGCCAGCAATGTGCACTTGCAGCTCAGAATCAGTCCTGGGCTGCATCCAAAGCAGTGTGGGCAGCAGGGCCAGGGAGGGGATTCTCCCCTCTGCCCCACTCTGGTGAGACCCCACCTGCAGTGCTGCATCCAGCTCTGGAGTCCCCAGCACAGGAAGAATATTGACCTGTTAGAGCAAGTCCAGAGGAAGGCCCCAAGTTGACTAGAGGGATGGAATATGTCTCCTGTGAGAAAAGGCTGAGAGAATTTTGTTTGTTCAGCCTGGAAAAAGAGGCTTAAAGCTGACCTAATTTCAGCGTTCCAGTACCTGAAGGGAGCCTACAAGAAAGATGGAGAGAGACAATTTACAATGGCCTGTAGTGACAGGAGAAGAGGGAATGGCTTCAAACTGAAAGAGAGCAAGTTTAGATTAGATATTAGGAAGAAGTTCTTTAGGTGGCGGGGCACAGGAACATGTGGCCCAGAAAAGTCATGGATGCCCCAATATCTGGAATTGTTCAAGGCCAGGTTGGTTGGAGCTCTGAGCAACCTGGTCAAGGGGAAGGTGTCCCTGCCCACAGCAGGGGATTGAAAGTAGATAATCCTTAATGTCCCTTCCAACCCAGAATTCTATGATTCTATGATTTATGAATTCTAGGAAGTGGTTAAGAAAGTGCAAATACTCTAGAGACCACATGTTAAAAATATTAAAATGTTAAAAATAACATTGTGCAAAGAAAGTTGTTGCTGAATTTTGAATGGCATTAATACTGCATTACAGCATGCAATTACACTTACACATGCAGAGGCGGTATGTTAAAATGTCCATAAATTTAACTTTAATCTTATGACTATCACTTGCACTTGCTTTCATTACATCTTTTAATAATGTTTCATTTTAATAACAATACTTTTTCAGTCTACAAATTCCTAACAATACAATTTTGCACATTTTTGCTCAGCTGTGAGCAAAAGTTGTCTGAAGGAACTTTTTTCTGTCCATCTGCTTAAAAGACAGCCCCTTTCCAGATCTGGCATCCATGAGAAAGAATGGGAAGAGAGGAGAGCAGAAGCTGAACTCAGAGGGGTAGTGGAGAGAAAGGTCAGAATAGTTTCTTTCTCTGCACTCTTCCCTAAATTACTTAAAATCTTATCCAGTTCGTGAGTAGAAATCTCTATTTTTTCTCTGTGGTTGCCCTTTCAAGGATAAAGACGAAGAAATGAAGAGCTCTTTCTTGAAAAGGGCTGCTATTGCTGACAGAGCTAGAGATTCTGGTGTTGTGAGAAAGCCACCAGCTCGAGCCAAAAGAATTCAACTCACAAACACTTTGAAAGACATAACTGCAACTTGCTGGTATCACTTAAAGAAAGCATCCTTTGGGAATTCAGCGCTTACGAACAAGCAGTGTATGAATAATGTCATTGCCACTTGTAAAAGAGATCAAATCCCAGTGAATCAACTATGTGGGAACCAAAATATCACAGTGACAGGCACTTCAGAACTACATCATAATGCCTCTTTTGTAAATATGATGAGTTAAATCATAGCCCTATTGAAATGAAAGCTCACCAAAAATCAAAGAACACAGTAGAGTGTGGCTTCTGGAGAAGTAAATTGTTCAAAAGCTCATCTTCCCAGCAGTGTCAGGATGCTTCTCACACCGTCTGACCTGCTGAGCAGCCCTGAATAATTCAGTCACCTCTCAGCCCCATGCTGTGGACCCTCTCTCGAACTGAAGCTGTGCTCTAACAGGAGAATAGGTCACTTCTTGTAATATAATGAAAGGCAGTAGCTGCTACTAGCCCAAGTGCTGCAACACTACATCTAACTGCAACAGCAAGTGTACTGTACTCTGTCTTCAGAGAGAGATGGGGCTGCTATTGTTGTTGTAGTCCTTTAAACAACATCTTCATTCCACTTAGGAGTCCAAGTGATATAAACAAGAAATTGCCTAAAAAAAGAAACCATGAAAGGACTAATAAATCTAACCACCTGGATGGCAGCATGTCTCAAAATGAGACAATGCATTCTGAATTACAGAAGAAAAGCAGGAAAAAAATTCAGTGAGGCTTGCCAATAAAAACTATTTGGAATCATCTAAGCCTACAAACAGGTGGTAAGTTAATTGCTATAAAAATCAGATAAAGGTAATCCAAAATCCACAGTTTTAGCTTCCAGCACTGAACACACAATCTAGGTGCTCTTAGAACAGTGCTAAATTCACACAAGCAGCCAAGAAATAGCATCTTACCAAATACACAGGCTATTGATCAAGCACAATAGACTCACAGGGGAGGAGGGAGCCAGGCTCTCCTCAGAGCTGCTGAGCTACAGGACTAGAAAAGCAGGCAGGAACTGATGTACAGGGAAGTTCCAGCTGAACATGAGGAGGAACGTCATTACTGTGCAAGTGACCACACACTGGAACAGATTGTCCAGAGAGGCTGTGGCCTCTCTCTCCCTGGAGATATTCCAGAAGTGTCTGGATGCAATCCTGTGCCATGGGCTCTGAGATGACCCTGCTTGACCACCATAGTCCCTTCCAGCCTTACCCATTCTGTGAAGACAATTTCACGAACATCCCATGGAAAAAAGCAACCATATTTAAAGAGCAAACTGACCCTCTGACACTACATCTACATCTTGAGGCTCTGCAAGGCTGTGGAAGAATTCAGCTCAAACGTGTACAGGACAGGACCCCTGCATTTATCAGGCTCATGAAGCCACAGGGAGCTCCTGAACAGAAATGATATCATATTATTTCACACATTGTTTTCACAGTCATCTGTGAGAAACTAATCTCGTAGAGAAATCCTTCTTTTGCCAGATCTTCATGATCTACACAGTAGTCATTATGGAATGTTTCTCATCATATAGAATCTGGTGTCTCCTATATCGCAAACACACTCAGAAAGAAAAACTGAGCTACACATTCTGGAAAACAAGCACAACATTCTACATGGTAGCTACGGTCCAAAGGGGCAGAAAAGCAGAAGTAAATTTGGCCTAGATTAGGTGAACAGTGATTCTCTTGGCATGAACTATAAAGAGGGAGATAATTTTCAGCAAGACAGCATCAGTCTAATTACCGCAGATTTTTTTTACAGGAGTCCACCCAAACACATGGCCATCTATCTAGGCCCTTAGAGGCAGCACAGTAAAACACATATATACACAAAGTTTCAGTTCATAGACTTATAGATAAACTTGCATAGCAGGGTTATTTGCATGGCAAGTATGATTAAAACAAAGACATAGAAATCACAGATTAAGAAGTTCAGAGAAGAAAAGCTTGTAACACCTTGGAAAGGGTGGGGCAGGAATTACCTCAGTAAGATTAAAAATTTGTCTGAGAAAAATATATCAATATTATTAACTTTTTTCAAGTCCTTTATGGCTCTAATTTCATATTAACATTGATTATTTTTTTAAATCATCTCATCAGAAAGCCACTTTGTTCTGGCAAAGTCCCAAGACTTGATCACTATAATGAAAGCCATTTTACAGGTACAATATTTATGATTAGTCCTTAAAATTATTTCTTTAATAACTTTTTAAGGTATCATTGTCTTCTGAAAGGTAGCTGGCACAGGATTATATTTAGTTGCTATTTGTACAGCTTCATCAGATACATAAATGGTCCACAGATCCTCTTCTGCAAATGCCCAGGAGCATCTTACTTAGTATCAGACAGATTTTTTTATTTTTTTTTTTAATTATTCTAACATCTCTTTGCACCTGTCCAAAGTATGAAATTATTTTTTCTTACCTTTTCAGTTTTGTCTCTTTAACTAAGGCACATTACAGTGACTTTCTGCACTTCAAATCCCTGTCTTCTCAGATAAGGATTCTATTTTTTTTTTTTTTTTTACCTTAAAGAGCTTTGTTCAGCCTTCTGCTCTGCTTCATCCCTTTGATCTTTCATTTTAGATCTACAGGTGTGTTTCAAAGGCAGGAGGATTTTTTGTGTGTGTGTGGAGGATTTTTCCCCACCTCTGGTTTACCTACAAAGACCTTACCTGAGATTACCAATCTATGCATTGCACCACAGTAAACGGCACCACTTCCAAATGATTAAATAAAAATATTACTCTTTTACTTTCACTTGGCTTACAAAGGTGGGTAAACATAAAATATGCTTATTTTCAGATTTCCCTTTGACTAAGAAAACTGACTTAACACACTTCAAAACCATCAGAGCACTGACCATTCTCAACAAAACCCAAATTGACGTCTCTTACATCACGCAGTTATGACTGCACTCATAGCTAATGGCCATGTGACTTCACCAAAGAGTAGTAACAGCAAATAAAAATATGTATTTTGAAAAGACACTGATTTACAGCATATATTGCAACTGCTTAGAGCATTATGATAATAAGGTAACAAGTCTTGAATATTGCACAAAAACTCAAAAGGTATTTAAGCAAGCTGAAAATAGTAGTTTATTTTGTTTACCTCAAGATCTCAGTATCTACCTCCCAGTCTGGTGATTTGGCTCTCCCCACAGATACTTGCTTTTGGATATAATTACTGAATACAATAGGCACAATAGATTTCAACATATATTTTGGAGATTTTTTTCTTTAATCCCATTTTTCTTCTCTTACTAATACTTGAAGCTATGTTGTTCCCAATCTTTTCTGTATGAAGCAGCAGAGTTAACACCTTTTCTACTACACCTAGTAGATTTTCAGCTATATTACCCCCTATAGATGACAGAGTTAATATGCAAACCCAGTTCCTTTACAGAAGAAAGCAAAATTACATGTTGAGTCAGGCATATTGTACAGTATAATTTTAATTCTAAATAAGATAAAGATAAGATCACAATACTTCTTCTTCCATGAGGAATAATAACAATAATAACAATGCATTCAATCTTATTTCCCAAAAGTCCATATCTACAATCAAAGATGCAGTTCTGTGTACAGAAATCCCCAAAGCTGCCACTCCAGAGAACTGTATGTCAAGATAAAAAATCTGGTCTGTTTTCATTACTTGTTACCTCCTCTCCTGGTCCTCTATGGTTTCTCTAGCTCTAACCTTACATGCATTAATGCTTTTTTGATTTACTCCTTGCTCTGTGCTAGGCCAGCACAAGCATTGATACACTTAGGCAGGAGTTAGACTGGGGAACTAAGGAAGCCAAAAAACATGCCTAGCAGTGCAAAATAGCACGCAATACTAGACTGGAATTGCCCCTGAAAAGCTATAGGCCAAATTTCATCCTAGAAGAATGCCTGAAGGGTTTCTTTTTGAGGATTCTTTGGTTTCTGGTTGGTTCGTTCATTTTTTTGGTAGGTCGTTTCATTTATTTTGGTTTTATGATTTTCTGTGTTGCTTTGAGGTTTTTCTTTCATTTATTTTAACTAAGTCTGTGCTTTTGTTTAGACCAAAATCTTTCCCATGGCATTTTCAAGCTTACCTATACTTAGAGGGTCTTCTTTTTTCAGCTGTTAGCACTTTAATCCTCCTTCTCTAGGTCACTTTGTTCAGCAACTTCTACCAAGTGCCAAGAGACTTCACAAATCTGGATATACACAGTTCAGAAGAAGACAGCAATTTTTTATTTATGAATATACACAAGAGATGCCAAGGTGTAAGAAGCAGTATCTAGAAGTTAATTTTCTCTCCATTCTCGTGGCAGTCATCATTCACTGGAAAACGACTCAGAATGGGATAATCCTCTATCTTACCAAGTCATCAAGTACTAATTCCCTGCTTTTCTCTTAGTATTTAATAACTTTTCTTATCAGTGTTCTTCCTCTTTCATTCTTCCAGGATTAAAATAATTCACATTTTAATAATTTTCAGAATAGAACTAAGACATCATCACATTGCACATGTGCAGCACCAAACAACTTCAACCAAATCTATCAGGGAGCTGGGGGTATCTGTTTTTCAGGTATCTCAAGCCCTTATAAAAAAAGTGCTTCTTCTGCCTAGGATGAAATGGGAATTTGTTATGAAGTTCATACAAACTGTAATCCACTCCTGAAATCCAGTTGAATTTAATCACAGCACAAGCACACAGTGCAGACCATTTCTAAGTCAGTCTGGCCACAGTGCTGCTGCTGTCTTTTTCAGCGAGGAAGAACTCTTCTTCCACCTAACTAAGTGCCAGTGCTGGCAAGAAAGAGAAGAGCAGTCACACACAGAGGGAACTTCACACAAACCCAGAACACACAAAGCCTGTTGAACTAATAGGCAGAACACTGCAGAAGATTTTAAAATAATTTTCTCAACCAGAATTTTCCAAGTGTCAACACTGAAAATTTCCGCATTAAGTTCCAGGAGGCCTCTGATGGAGCCAGGTAACTGCCACACAGCTGCCTCAGGGCCTGCCACCTCCTCTGCCCCATCCTTGGCCACAAAACAAACTCTGAGCAGTACACAGAGCTTCCAAACTCTTCCAGAATATTGTCCCAGGAATTTCTCCGAATGATACTTTTTCAACAGATGCATCCATTTTGACAGATTGGTATTTTCAGCTACTCAACAGCAATCTCCATAATTATTATAATTTAAATACATATTTTAAATGTAAGGGCTTATACATTTTGTTAGATATCTTTTATACAGAGATATATTATTATATGGAGATGCTTATTACATAGATGTCTAAAAAATGTATCTAAGACATATATACACTTATTTTTGGCATAGAGGAATGTTTCCTTTATCTAAAAACAAATATTGCCATCCTTGCAAATCAGAAAAGTGCTACTCAGCAAAAATCTAGTCAGAAGACAGGCCTTTAAACCATCTTGAGGTGATCTTGCTCATCCCTCTGGTTCTGGCCTGTACTTTTGACTTCTCATGTCCACAGAAGTCCTAAGTCATAAACAGGACTACTGAGCTTCTCAATCTATAAACAAATATCTCCCTAGTACAAGCATCTGTCTACTTCCAGAAAACACACCTCTAGATACTATTACTAGTTCCTTGTTTTGTCATTACAGGAAAATAGTGGTTCACACTGAGATATTACAACATTTAAAATGGATTGCAGTATTTTTTCAGCATGTTTCAGAACTCTGGTGAGGCTTTGCAAGCTTTTCCCTTTTGAAAGGGTCATTTCTTCTGATTCTGAACCAAAAGGCACCTCATACATAATTATTCAGCCCACTAAAAAGCAAATAGCAGAGATGGGGAAACATAAATGAAAGGGTTTACAAGCAATACAAGGCCTAAAATAAATGAAAAATGGATGAGTATTTTTTTAGAATAGTAAACCATGTGACCAATTTTCTATGCATCATTTTTCAGCTCAAGTGTATTCTGAAGCATTTATTCATAATGCTCATATAATGATGATGCTTCCAATTTTCACCTTTGAGAGATGAAGGTGATCTGTAGCCATTGTATTTAAAGGCTATCAAAGATAGTAGTCTGTCATTATGCTCTAACAAATCACACTGCTTTCTGTTTTAGCCACATCAAAATTGCTCAGCATTAAGCCTTAAGAGCTAGATCCTATTAGTACTTGGACAATTTGTGAGTGTAAACAGAAATTTAAAACCTCAGTGTTGGTTGATGGTTATTGTGCTTACAGCTGACTAACAAGCTCTTTAATGCACTCCACTCAAAGTCCATTTCCACTTTCTTGTCTTCTGCACAAGACGTAAGACATCTGCATACAAAACTATTTGTAGTGTAATCTGTAATTTGTATTTATTAGCCTACACAAATAAGAATTCAGGAGGTACTAGCAAATAAAGATTACTCACAGGTATGTGCTGTCAGCTGCTTTCTATTTTTTTCAAAGCAGTACAAGTATCCAATCTCTCAGTCATATTCAACTTCCCTAGGCCTTGTTCAGAAAACCTGTGGAGAAAATCTGTTAATTCTTTTGGACTGGATGCAAGTAGAGATCCCTTTGCTTTGTCCTTTTATCTCATATACTATTTTGTCAGAAAATTATTTCCATTCCAGAGGAGCGAGGAAGGACTTCTTTAAAGAAAAATACACCGAAGTTTGATTCTGATTCTGTTGCATACAAAGAAAATTCTAATAAACATTAAGGGATGCAAAATTTCATGCTAAATAATGAGCAACATCAGGAATGGGTTTTTGTAGTTCTCTTTCCATGCTGAAATTTTGAAGTGTATTACTTGCATATCAAAGTACGTGCTTAACTTACTGTCTTTGGCTTCTGCGTGATTTTGCAAGTGAAGATAAGAAAATACTTGATAACTGGTGTTTTTAAAAATTAAGATTACTTGATCATCAAGAGATACTGTAATTACACCTGAAAGTTATTGCTTCTTAAGCTTAAAAAAACAACTCTTTTATAATCAAATCAAATGGAATTTGAAATGCCCTAATACATTCCAAAAGAACTGAATATAGGAAACAAATTATGATAGAGAAATTAAAAAAATCACTTTAAAGGTGTAGCAGTAGGGTTAAAGCTCCAGATTATTATTTTTTAATCACTGACATTTGACAGTGCTAATAATCTGAAAAATCTAGTACAATGAAATTGTAGTTTCATCATAGAGACATGTGAATTTTGAAAACTTCTAAAACAATAACACCATTCACTCTCATAGAATCATAAAATAGTTTGGGTTGGAAGGCACCTTTAAAGGTCACCTAGTCCAACTCCCATGCCATGAGCAAGGACATCTTCAACAAGATTTGGTTTCTCAGAGCCTTTCTCAAGTATTTCTCAAACCCCATCCAAACTGGAAACTTTAATGTTTCCAAGCACGGGGCATCCACAGCTTGTCTTGACAACCCATTCCAGTGTTTCAGCACCCTCATCATAAAGTATTCCATCTTTACATTTAGTCTGAATCTACCCTCTTTTGGTTTAAAACCTTTAGCCCTTGGCCTATTGCTAAAGGCCCTATTAAATAGTCTTTGTTCATCTTTCTTTTAAGACTCCTTTAGGTGCTGAAAGGCTGCAGTAATGTCAGCCTGGAACCTTGTCTGCTCCAGGTTGAACTACTCAAAGTGTCTCACCCTGTCTTCAAAGGAGAGGTGCTCAAGCCCGCTAAACATCTTTTTGTCTCTCCTCTGGACCCAGTCCCAACAGGTCCTTGCCTTCCAACACACAATGGGAAGCTACATTATCATCCAGATAGACCTTTTGTCTTAAAACCAAGTTTGTTTTTCAGCCGAGTTAAAAAACTAATCCCACTGAAATATGACCACTTATTTTTAGAATACAGTAACATAGCACAGAGGTAACAACCACCTTCTCAGTCCATTTTTACATCAACTCATTAAACACATCCTGAAAACTAAAAAAAAATAAAATTCAAATGCAGTCAGGCTGAGCTCCTGTATGACAGTAAATTCCTTAAGTGACATCATCACATGGAGCAGACAATGAATTACCTCAGAAAGTGATTTTACATGAGTGTGGATCCCTCCATCTGCCACCTGCACAGGGAAAACACAGGGTACAGCCATCCTAGCATCACAGGTAAAGCAAGGAAAATAACAGATTCTCCCAAAGAAATACGTGTTTCCTCTGTCTCAAGAGATAATTTAAATTAATATTTTACTTAATACAATGCAATGGAGTAAGAGCATTAACAAGCTCAATTGCTTTGATTCAGCAGCCTTCATGTAACTGCCTAGGTAACACTAACTCAACAATTTTCTGTCTGCTGCCAAGCTAGTGTGAAGCAGGTAAAATTATAGTAGTTCAGTAAGTATATAACAAATACTTACTTATAAGTAAATAAATAATATATATGATTATTAATGATACTTCAATATTTATCAAGTGCATATACTATAAATTATTATATTACCATATATATGCACATTTTATATTTACATATATTTATATATATATTATATAATATAGATATATATATATAATGTAGGTTATATATTATATATAAAATATATATATTATATATATTATACTTCAACTGCTGCCTGGAAATAAAATATTAGATGATAATTAACACACTGTAAAACCAATCTTCCCTGATTAAAAGATTTGCTTCCCAAGATTACTACTTAAAATTAAAATGCAAACAAGACATAAAACATAGCTTTAAAGATTTTCTATGTCTCCTCTTATATTACATTATAAGCCAACTCAGAGTCAGTCATTACTGTTTACTCTTGTCCTCTGAGACTGAAGAATATCACAACCTAACTGGATTAGCTATTGATCACCCATAAGAAGGCAGCCACTTGTGCAGGGGTTTGGCTCAAAAGAAAAAAAATATTAAAAAATAAAACCACAAGAAAAAAAATCCCACTAAGGAAAATCATTTTATGCTCCTTTCTGTGATATCCTTGCATCACACAGAAGTGTAAAAATGGGACTTTAAAAGTTTCTTAACTGGTTTAGACTCGTAAGCCTTCTGAAATGCAAACTGAATTCTTCTCAGGATCCAAAGCTCAATGTTTCCCAGACATCCATACTAGAGGAACTAATTCCTCCCAGAATTCCCTTTTTAAACGAAATCTCCGAACCAGTTACAGAGCACAGGAGACACTGACCTAACTTATGCCAGAATCGTCTCTTCTCTAAAAGGACAATCCTCCTATGCTTAATTATAATAAACTCATCATACAGTGTGCTACATATTCCACCAAAATTGACTTCAAACTAAGAAATACTTTGCTGAGAAATTAGTATCTTTATAAATGCTATAGCTTTTTAACTAGTTTTCCCCCCACTGCTTTCTCCAGTGCAAGGAATGGTTGATTTTCTTGAGATTCATGGTGGCAAATAAATAATCTGAATGCTCTACATTGCCACATCCAGACATACCTCAGTTTTGGAGGGTATGATAACCCTCTTCCTGCTAAGGTCAGTAAGTCTTCTTCCACTGGAATTACAAAATGAAACAGCAAACAGGATTCTCTGTTCCCAGACAAAGGAGCATCATGACCTACATAACTTACCTAAGGCTGTATTTTTCTCTAGAGTACAGTTACTGTTTCCATCTCAAACTCTGATATCACTTCATCATCTTATGCTGGAGGGATGGAAATGGTTCATGTCCAAGCAATTTCAGTGTCAGAACGGTACTGAGAGCAAAAATGAGGTACTTTTAAAGTATAATATATATAAAGAGAGTATAATGTGTAAATATGGGCTACATTGCAAGAGGAATACCAAACAGGCAGTCACCAAAAGCAGAGTATCAATGCACGTGGTACTGTACCTCTCTGGGATATAACAGTGGCAGAAATGAGTGTTGCAGTGTCAAAACATAGGAAAAAATATATTCTTGTGTTCTCCTCACAGCAGAAAGCATTGACCGAGACCAAAGGTCAAGTGCATCACTCTGTGGCAAAGCCAAGCTGTGGAGACTGCAGAATATCATAAATAAATGTAAAACTGTGAATTAAACACATCCCAGTGAAGAGTATAACCAAGAAACTAAATGCAGACCATGATTTCAGGTAAAAGTGCTCACAAAAACGTCATTTAGGTTTGCTTGTATATAAAGGGGCATAGTGTTACACAGGACAGCCCAGGAAAGGTGGAATCGAGAGTGTGAAGATCCAGCAGACAGATTTAACAAGTCTTTATAGTCCAGGAATAATTTTCAATTGCAAATTGAAAGCCTCCCTGAGGTTAAACATTCACATAAAGGAATCTCACAAAATATACTCTATTTTCTTGGGTTTATGTTGAAGAAAGTACTTTTTTTTTTTTTACAGGTCTCACATGCTATTCTCACAAAACAGATTTGAGACCACCTAATGTATGTATTAAAAAAATGAGAAAACAGTATTAAATAGATATAGGTAATATTCTTCTTCTCTTTAAAGAAAATATTAGCTGTACCACTTGTTCCAAAAGACAGACCTTCATAACAACTAATTCTGGTATCAAGCAGCAGTTTCATTCTTGATGATTAAGAAGTTTCTAGATTTTTGTTTCCTACTTTCCACAGTAAACTTGGAGAGTGGAATCTTCCTGCTTAGAACGCAAACAATAGTCTTTGAGACTTAATATATGCAAACTTAGACACTTCATAACTATAATTGCTTCTGTAGTAGTTTCAGCATTTTGTGGAGCAAGTTATTTTCTGCCCATGTACTCGCTCAGGTGGGCACAGAAGAGTCAGAGAGAAGATTCTGTGCCCAAATTCAAAGCTGTGGTATGTGACAGTTGCTCACTCCTGTCCCTCTGTAGCACTGGCTGGCTTGCTGCTAATAAATAGCAAGCACTGTGCACTAAGCAAGATCAGACTGGATCACTCTCATCTATTGGAAGGTGTCCCTGCCCACTGCAGATGGGCTGGACCCAGATGGTCTTTAGGACTCCTTCCAATCCAAACCATTCTGTGATCCACAATTTCCATCCATTTCAAAGCGCAGCAGCCAAACAGCAAATTCTAATAAAGCATTTTCGCAAAATATTGCCTAAAAAATGCAGAGCATCAGATTCACAGGAAAACTGACAATATTATTCTTCCATAGTTCCAACAGATTTCATTTATGGCATTTGAAGGCTACCCCATGTTCAGTAACTCTGAGTAAGCCTTACAGTGATTGAGATAAAGAAAGATTATTCATGCTTTCCAAAATTATGTATTTGCCCTGACAGGTAAACTGTTCTGTAAAAGCTCTGTCATCACTGGCTGTGTTTTTCATTTTTTCACCTGTCACCGTAACAAATTTATTACCAGCTGTTTTGTGCAGATTCATCAATCCTTTAAATCAGATTATGTGCATCACTAAATTCACTAGACAAGAATAACTGTCTATACCTTTGAGCTGCAAAGAAATAGAAAATGGAACCTGGAAACATCTAAATATAACCTACAAAAAAACCTGCTTATTTCTTATTTTCATCTGCATGTCACCCATATGCATCCTGACATGAATGCCTTGCATTATTAAAAAGGTCTCTTCTAAGGCAAAAAATCCCTACTTTAGGGATTTTTTTTTAACATTTGTTAAAAATAATTCTCAGGGTTTTTTCTGTTGCATTAAAAAAAAAAAAAAAGAGTAGTTATTTCTTGATAACATTCTCAAAATAAATTGTACAATACAAAATGCTTTACTCCCAAAGGAAAAAACGACAACAACCAAGACTCTCATTAGCATTAGTTTCCAAACAACTAATAAAGGAACAATTCTTCAATTCATCTTACATCCAGTGAAATGGAAGCACTCATTATCTTCTGCAGCAAGTCCAACTCTTAGAACAGCATCATTATTTTGTTTATGAAAGATCTGAGGTACAATAAAAAATTACAATAGCAGAAATGAAAAGCTAGGCTTCCCAAAAAACAGTAATTCAGGCTAGGCTATTCATGCCTCTTAGCATCTAGAGACAAAAAAAACCTCTGGTGAGAAGACAAAACTCCAGAACAATGACAGTAATAAAAAGAATGGTTTGGGCTTGGATGGATTTCACAGACCAGCTGGTCCACCTCTCCACTCAAAGAAAGGCTAACTTGGACATGACATCCCACAGGCCATTGTCCAAAGTCAAATTCTGAATCCCTCAAAGACTGGAGATTCCATCATCTCTCCAAGCAATCTAAGGCAGCAGGGGCTCCCCTGATTCCCACACCACTGGTCAGAATTTTCCTGTAAGAAATCTTTTTGTCCTTTTGCTGCTCACCTTCAAGATGAGTTCACCCCTTGACTCTTGTCTAAAGGCCAGCAAAAGAACCACTTTTGTTTATAAATTTAAGAGGAATGTTGTCACATGTGCAATTACATTTTCCATTTCCCATATTATCAGTCACGGTAATTTATACAGTGCCATAGTTTACCACATCCACACTTCTATTTGCAAATCTAAGCCCCTTGAAAAGTCATAGCAAGTCTTCCCCTAAAAGCCTCTTTTCCTCAAAAGTCTCTCCCCTCCATCCCATGCCTTAAGCTTTCTCTTCCAATCAGTCCATGAAGAAATGCCCCAAAAAGGGGGAATAACTAAAAATATTACAGAAGTGACAGAGCTTATTGCACCTTTCCAGGCTGAATGTGAAAATAGATCAACAGAAGTCAGAAGTAGAGATATCTTCAACTACTAGGAAATACTCTTATTTCCTCTACTTCCTCTACTAGAAAATACTTACATTTGACCATGCACAGCCCAAAGCCCAGAAATCAGATAAGTGCACACAAAACCAGTATTATTATTATTAGTAGTAGTAGTCTTTTAGCTAATATGGAATTATTAAAGTATTCAAAGCTGGATAGTGGTTTATGCCTTATATATAATGGAAAACCTAGCTCAAAATATAGAGGACAGATTTTCAGGTCCCATGTAGGTTTCAAAATTTGCAGAAATTGAGAAAAATGTTTTAGCACAGCAATATACCACCATTCTAAAAATATCAAAATATTGTCTATGTGAAATTACTCTCTTTGCTACTTAACAGTAGTTATATAAACTCTCACATTTATTACAAAATAGATTTCCACCACTACATACCAGTGTCCAAAAGGCTTTTATTTATCATCTTTAAGTAGCAGATACTATAAAAATAAACCATTACTTAATATTCAGTTACTTTTATCATATAAATTTCTTTTTGGAAACAGGTAACATATACAGAAAAAAATAATTTTCTACAGATGTCCCACAAAGCACAAAACTCTGCATTTGTTCTACTGCTGCAGTAAAAGAAACCATCTCCAGAATAAGGGAATGCAGTCCTGGCAGGCTGTTCTTTCTCCCTGTGAACTGCAGGGCTCTACATGGACACACATGGAATCTTAGTAAGGCCTGAACTGAGGAGGGTGGCAGTCTGGAGGAGGTGGCGGCGGTGGTGGCGGTGGCGGTGGCAGTGACAGAAATGAGTAGGATGAATTGTACATGTTTGGGCCTGTCCACATCATATTCATGTTTGAAGGTGGAGGGTGGAATTGATACCCATCACTGACATAACCAAAATCTGGAGGAGGAAAGGCATACTGTTGCATCACTGGATATTCTTTTCTATAAGGTGGTGGAAACACGGGTGATTCCTGGTATATCCTCCTGTCTGAAGAGTACAGCTGTGGTGGTCTTACTTGGGGCCTGAAAAACCCTCGAGGGCCTGATGGAGGAGGAAACAGATCCCTGAAGAACCCTCTGCCATGGTATCCTCTTGCGTAACTTGAAGCAGGCTGCTGCACTGACTGATGAAATTCTTTATTCTCACCTAAAGAATAAGCAAATGTAAGAAACCTGCATACACACAGCTGTAATATTATTTTGGAAAGATCAACTTTAGTCTTCACAAATCTTTCAAGGTGAAGTCAAGGAAATTTGAAAACCAATCTTATCAAGAAATAATACTGGCAAGTAGTACATGAAGAATAAAATAATACCAGGAAATCTACTGTTTAGTAACTAATCTTGATTGATTGGAGTAATATAAAAAGGATGATCCTGAGAGTTGCAAATTTAGTCTTTAAAAAAGAAATTTCATCTTCTTTCCCTACAGACTTTCCATTTGTCTAAATGTGTCAGGAACACAAGAATTTTGTGTATTATCTGTATTTTGGAAGCTTTTGAAACAAGATTAAAAACAACACATTTTTAAACTAAAGATAAATCAACACAGCATTACACTGAAGGGGTATCAGTTCCAGCCTTCAGTTCCAAATTGGTGTAACAGCATAGACACAGGACAGTAGAAATTATTCAAGCTCAAATTAATAAAATTAAATTACTCTATCAGAAAAAGGACAATCTGTACCTCTAGCCAATTCACTTTCAGCATTCATCTTTCAAAGACAAATTTTTCCCTGTACAGCTCACTCTAAGCATATATTTAATGTTCATAGCAAATATACTGCCCCTTTATATAAATATCATAGGAGTTTTAATGGGATTAGAACTATAAAACAAAAAGTATTAAAATGCTGAAGATGCTCCAAAGAGCTGTTAAGAGATTCAAAAAGCTGCAGAACTTAAACCATCAGAAGGATTTTATGGCTGGGAGCAACAAGGTATTGAGGAATATAACAACGCATAAAATCACTGCAATTTAAAAACCTGTGTGAATCTCATCCTTGGCATTAGACTCCATAGCTTTTCAAAGCTGAAAATGTTTTTAAGTCTGGAAAGGTAGTTGGATGCCAGAATTCCTACTCATTTTCATGGAGGATTAAGAGTTAAGATTCCTTTGGTACAATCAGGCCTCTTGCAAGCACTGAAGTAAAGTACTGAGTATTTTTGTTCATTCTTTCAAATACTATAACAATAGACAATTTTAATATGCTCATGTAAACCTTCACCTGAGACCAACCTTGTTCCTCTATTTGTAACATATCATTGCTGTTGAATTCTACAACCAAAACTGCACACCAATTTGTGCCATGTTATTTACAAAAAAAAACCAAAACCACAGCAAATCAAAATCTATCTGCCTTGACAGAGTGCAGCAGTTCCTCCTGTTGTGTTCTCAGTTATGGAACATAATTCAGTAACAGCTTCAGGAAGCCCTAGGCAAAGGCAGGCCTGCAATAAGCTGGCAGGAAAAGGATGTGGTGGAAAACACACATATGCTAGATTAACAGAAACCAGGAGAAAATAACCATCATTAATGAAGAGAAAGTACAGCACAATTCAGATCCATCTCTTAAGGGAAAAAAAACCTGTCAAAACCATAGGGCAAAAGCCAGTTGAAGACCGTGGCTTTGACTGATATAAGGGAGGACTGTACTGTACAAGAAATATTAAAGGACAGCTATTGATCTCCCCACAGATCAAGAGAAAAGGGTTTCAAGCAGGGCACAATGTCTACCAGCTTTACAAAGGAAGAGAAGCAAACTCATGGGAGTCTGAGAAATTTAATGGGGGAAGCACCATGCTGCAGATAGCTGAAGCAATCTGCTAAGTGAGCAGCAGAAGACGGTAAGGGATGAGAGTCGCATTTAAAGGGAGAGGTAAAAAAAACATGCAGCCAAAGCAGACCAGTGAGAACAGAAAACAAGGGATGCAGTATGAATTATTCAACCAAAATCGCAATCAAAAATCAAAGATTTGTCAGTAAAGAGGCACGAGAGAAGAGAAAATTTGGTTATGGTAAACAGAGCACAGCTGCAAGCATGCACCTGGAGGAGATACAACAGCAGAAGAAAGGAGAGTAAAGAAAGCTATTCATATTAAGAAAATCTATATACAGCTTGGTTCATCTAATGGCTGCATTAAGTAAACAGAGAGGTTCTCAGCAGGCTACACACCATTTAGAGTTATTTAGAAGAGTATTTGTATGTCATGGATGAGGAAAAGCTTCCTTTTAGACAGAGGAATAAATTCTCCATCTAAGACCTGTGTCTCCTCCCTTGATTGCCAAAGAAGTGGGTTTCCAAAAATTGCATATGGCCTTCCTCTGTCTTCTCCCAGCACTCAAAGGCTTTAGCTGAACTCCATCCAAATGGTGGCATCTGTTCAGAATCCTCAATGTGTGTCACCCAACACTGTTCTAAGAGCCTTTGACTCTCCTCTGACAACTGCTCTGCTGCTGTGCCACTTCCACAGGGTTTCCATTTCAAGAGAATACAACTTCATTTTTCTTCTAAAATAATAAATACAGAATGTAGCCACAAATTCAAACATAAATTTGGAAAGTACAGAATTACTATTAACTGTATAAAAACTCAATTATTAAGATAATTATAAAAGGGCATTACAAACTTAGATTAACACACAAAAGCATTGACATAGCATTCACTCACTTGATGGAAGTGTTTCTGATCTTATTTTCTTTCTTCCTTGACTGTGAGGCTTCTTTTTCTTCTGTTTTGCCTCCTTTTCTTTCTCATCATCACTGAACTCCAAAACCTGGTTTAAACAAAAATCAGATGCCTTTCAGCACAAGAAAAAAGTTAACACTCCAAAAATTTATCATAACACAATTGATGCATGACTCAGTATCCTTTCTAATTTTCCTGAAAAGAGCAACATTCCAGTGCCGACCACAAATGTTTTATTGCCTAGATGTTAGTAAGAAAAGAAAAGGAGGTGGCTGGTTACTGCCAAGAAAAAGCTTTCAAAGAGCAACTGCAGATTAAATGAATTAAAAAATGAATTTTTAAAATGAATAAAAATTAACTTGGCAACTAATACATAATTCAACATTAAAACTACATTAAAAAATCTCCAATATTGTCACTAAACTGGAATTTTCTGTAGTATATTTAGTAACACTTTCTATTGAATTTGTAATAGCAGTGTTATTCCAAATAAATTTTCAGTTTTGAGGAATGTTGTCATTTACAACAGACCCAATGTCCCTGCAACATTTTCTTCTTGTTACACAAGGTTTTGCTACCTTCCAAATCCTAACTTACATGAGAGAGGGTAAGTTATCAGGAACAGGGAAGAAATCTGTCAGCGTTAATTAGCTGCCTGAAAAACACCTCACTCTTACAACTTCAAAGTGGCAGGATTTGCTCCCACCCTTCCCTTCCCAAATCTCAAAGTAGAAGCTTTGCTGCTTACTTGCATCTATCAAATACACAAAGAATGGATCTCAAAAACACTGCACCAAAACAGTGCTTAAGAAACCTCATTAAAGTTAATTCTGAATACAACTATTTCTTCTACTACATAACTGGATGATGTACTCAAAAAAGCCATAAGAACTACAGCAAGATGATGTTTACCATGAAGTAAAATCTTTCACTAACTCCTGATTTTTCTAAGAACTCCAGTACACTCCAGTATACTCCACTAATGCAGAAATAATGAACAGCAATACGTACCTTTTACTGCTACCTAATTTCCATGTAACAACCCACAACCCCAAAGAAAAACTGCAGTTATCTGCTGCTGCTAGCCTTGCAGCATACAGATCACACTTTGTCATCCTCTGACCAAGAACAAAGCTAGAAGAGATTGCATTAGTGGCTCTACAAATAAGCCAGGCTAGTTAAGAGCCTGCCAAAAAAGGAATGCTTACCATATAACTAAAAGCAGCAAGTAAGAAAGGTCTACCATGGATTAATTAGTACAAAAATGAAGCCTCACACATCAGAAAGAAGTGACTCCAACAACTGCACACAGTTTACTACAGGGGCTGCCCAGAAATCAGCTGCAATCTGAGGTCTTGTAAAGGGTCTGCCCAGAAATCAGCTGCAATCTGAGGTCTCTGGCTGTAAGAGACAATTTCAAGCATCAGTAGCATAAAATTTAATCTGCACCCCTGTAAACAGCTATTACCTTCACAGCAAAAACTACTTTCTATCAGCTCATCAACTGTCACAGCTTGGAATAGCATGGTATAAACTCTAACTGCTAGAAATAACCAAAGATTATTCTAATTGAGGATTACAAGATGTTAGATGTGTTTTTTTCCAAAACAGAGCACACAGACAGATCACACAGTCAGAAGACTGCACACTCGTGTCATCACTGACTTTTTTCAAGCTTCCTTTGTTCCTTTCTTTAGTGAGGTACAGCAAATTTAAATGAAGAAAAATATTTAAGAAAAAAATCTTTGGAAAAAGCAATGAATCTGTATCTGCAGATCTGACTGCCTGTACTTGGCCAATAAAATTTCATGGGTTCCTACAAACTGAAATAACATATCTAGCTTATCTCCTGAACAGCTTTTAAAACATGACTAAAAAAACAGAAGAGCTCACAATTAGCCAATAAGCCCATTTGGTATCATCATCACGAGATAATTGCTGAATTAAAGCAAGTTAAGATTAGTCAGAAGTCTCCAAGTTTTTCAAAGCTCTATGGATAACATACCTACAGTCCAATCCTTATGCAACATTTCTAATTCTCAAATTATGATTCTCTGTGAGATTATGTCTACAAGAAAGGAAGGCAATTTACAGCCAGAACTGACAGACAAGAATTCTTTGAGGGAAGTTAGCACCACACAGCTCAGTTTCATTTACAGGAAACAAAATCAGTATTTCAAAATGCACCATCTTCACTCACTACGATGGAAAAAGCAACATTCCAAGTTGAGAGACTGATACACCATTACAGGACCTATCTTTGAGCACAGAAAAGATCATGTCACAACATCTCTCCTTCAAGCCAGAATAACCATCCTGGGATAAAGACTGTGAATGCAAAATTTAACAATGTCTCTAATAGCATCCTTCTGTAGAAGTTGTCCAACATTGGGATGGGCAGGTTCATGGTGCAATGGGTGAAGAACTGCCTGAAGGGTGTAGTTCTTCAGGGCTCAGTTCCAGAGACAGTTCTGTTCAATGTATTTATCAATGATCTGGATGCAGCATGTAAAAGCACCATGAGCAAGTCTGCTGATGATACCAAACTGCCATCGACTCTCTTGAGAGACAGGAGGCCTTGCAGAAGGATCTAGACAGTTTGAGGTCCTGAACAATGATTAATGGGATGAAATCTACTGAGTCCAAATGCTGCACACCTAGGATGAAGTAACACCAGGCTCAAGTCTAAATTGATAAAGGAGTGGCTGGAGAGCAGCTCTGCTGAGACAAATCCAGGGGTGCTGATCAGCAGCAGCTCAGTGTGGGTCAGCAGGGGCTGCCCTGGGACCCAGAGGGCAAAACCCCATCCTGGGGTGCATCAAGCACAGCACGAGCAGACAACCAACAGAGGTGACTGTCCTGCTGCATTCAGCCTTGGGGGGCCTCACCCTGAGTGCTCTGTGCAGTTCTGGGCCCTGCATGTCAAGAACTCCAAAGTCCTTCCTTGGTTATGCTGCATCCAGAGGAGAGAAAGTTGGTGAAGCACTGGAAGGCATGTCCTGTGAAAAGCACACCAGACTCTGGACTTGCCTCATCTGGTGGAAAGGAGGCTGAGACAACCTCACTGCTCTCTATAGCTTGCTGACAAAGGGGAGGGAGAGGTGATGATCTCTTCTACCTGGTATGCAGTAATAGGATGAGTCAAAGGTCCAAAACTGTATCAGGGAGGTTCAGACTGGAAATAAAGAATTTCTTTACTGAGATGGTGGTCAAACACTGGAAGAGACTTCTTGAAGTGGTGGCTGACACCCTGAGCCTGTCAGTATTTCAGAGATATTTGGACAATGCTTTTCACAACATGCTTCAGCTTATGCTTCAGCATCAGCCCTGAACTTCCCAGCCCTGACTACTGTAGGTTTCTTCCAACTGAAACAGTCTATTCCATCCTAAAAATCAGTCAGAACACTGGAGAAACAAAACCAAACATCACCACCCCAAAAAGAAAAACCCCCAAGCCCCACAAAATACACCTTTCCTACCAAATTATAGAGTGAGAAGCATATATTACATAGCAGAGAATTATACTAAAAAGGCAAGCATTTGGAAGATTGAAAACAAGCACACAGATCTCTTTAGAATAATATGGTAGACATAAGGCTTGTAGTAGTTTCAGCTACTTTGGATAAGATACGTTTAAAGTAGGAATGGCAAGGAAAAGTGACTCAACTGTTGTGATGTAAAACAAATCTCATGGAAACACCTCAATAAAATGACCAGCCTTGTGATTCTTACTGAATACTCACAAAATGCATAGCAGAAGTGGGTTAAAGACCACTAAGAAAAGGTCACTGAAGAAGTATTTACAGATCCTATAGCAAATGATGTCAATGGTCACAGGGAGCTCCTAATTCTACATGACTCTGCATGTCAGCCTTTTTTTGCAGAAGAAGCAGGTCTCCTCTCATGGAACTACTGTTTTATAACAGCAAACTGTAGAGGAAGCTTACTAAGACATTCAAAGGATGCAACAGAGATGTCAAGGTAATTCTGAAGAGCAGACAGCTTAAATGTCCAAGTAGTAAGTTTGCAGAGTACTAGTAAGCCTTTAAAAACAAACAATTGCTTGTGGCCAATTGAAAACAAAGCTGCAGTGAAAGAATGACAGGGACAAAAATTCCCTCACAGAAGCAAAATTATTAGGGAAGGTAAAAGCACTGCAACCCAAAGTTAAACACTCAGGTTGTCAAATACATTCTTGAAGGAGGAACCGAAGATACACATCTTGCTTACTGCAAAAAGCAAGCAGAGAGACAGGTAGTACTGTCTACACTCACTACGAGACCTCTCCAAGAAAAGCATGATCCTTTCCTTCAATGAAAAGGTACATTCAACTCTTGTCTCCATAAAAAGATATCTTGCTAATTAGTTGCTCTGCACAGAATTTTTTCCACAAATTACTTGTGTAATCAAAAACATTAAACAAAAAAAAAACCCAATAGTTACTTCAGGTGGTGGTTCTTGGTCATTCTTCCAAGATGCATCTGAACCTTTTTCCCTAAAAGAAAAAACAGACAACAAAAACACAAATTAGACAATCCCGATAAAGGAAAGCTAACACTTTTTATAAGTTATCAGGTCTCCTAGAACAGGAGCTTCCTCTTTTCAAAGAGTTACTTAGTTTTTAATATTGTTCAAAAGCAAACAGTAACGTAAAGATCAATTCAGGGCTTCACTACTCTTGAAAAATCTAGTTTAATACTAAGTTTTGATCAACATTCTCAAAACAAATCCTTTTGAACCTTAATTGATTTGAACCTGAACTGAGGTAGTTCACTGCAACTTTCTTATGCTTGACTACAATCACAAGGATTCTTATTCTTATGATTTCAGGACATGTATCTTCAGTTAAAAAGAACAATGAACTCATTCAGTAGGGCACAGGCTTCCAATATAACTACAGCAAAGTAAATTCAGAACCCTAAGACCTCAGTGCTTGGCTTACAATCTTATTGAGACAGTGTTAGTTAGATGACTAGGTTTCACCTTTTATTTTGTTGTAAATATAAAATTAAATTGCAAGGCAAAAGACATTTAAAGAAGCAAAACCTCAATTTTCTTGCCTGACAAGCACCAAAATAAATTTGGATTAGTCTAATTTATTTAATTCACTGTCAAGTCCTTCACTAAAAATCAAGTAATTTCTCTGATTAGCAAAGAATTTGTGAAATAGATTTAAATTACACTGCCAGTAGTCTGTTGAAGGTTTTTTTCAGGCTGCTCTCAAATTTTATGTGTTTTGGTCTGAAACATCAAGGTACAAGCCTTATCTATGTAAAAAAACTGTATAAAACAGTGCAATACTGAAAATTCTTACTCGTAAAATGGGACAACAGAGTTAAAAAACATCAGTATGTCAGTGTGAAATGCCTTCAGTTGGTACTCTAATAACCAAGGGTCTTTTATGTATGCAACAAGGCAGCAAGAATCAAGTAGCAGTAACTACAAAAAACTACAAAACCTGGACTTCAGAGGTCATTAGTCACACCCATAAGAGCACTGGTAAGTCATCTGGAGGTACACAGTGCCTCAATCCCTAACCATAAAACTGAAGTTCAACTTCTACGTGTCCTTTTGAGATTATGAGGGAAAGAGGAAGGCAAAGAAGACATTTTAAAGCTCAATTTGAAGAAAACATTACAAGGAGCAACAAATGATAAGGACTATATACAAGTAATTTCTCAGCTGCAGAAAGCTTTTTTTTATTATTATGAACTGAACTGTTTCTTCCCTCCATCTTGTTATTCTGAAGCAACACATGCCTGCCAGAAATACCAGAGCACACAAGAACCACTAAGACCTGTGGTCATTCAGCAATATATAACATCACTGACTGCAAACTTTAAATCTTTCAAAGTCAGGCATCTTATCTCCCTCTCCCAAAGCAGCCTTCCTCATTTCAGCAAACAAAAACTGCTTTTCATGCTCCCAAATATTTAGTATCTTCTGCAAAGAACAATATAGTAATTCTTTGATTTGTGAAGTCATACTGCAAGATCTTGAAGTCTAACAAAAGGTAATTCAGAGGAATCATGAAAATACATGAGCTTTTTTAGAACCGGGTTTCAGGCAATACAACACAAGCCTATCTTTAGCAACAAATTACTTTGCATTCAGAAAGTTTTGCACTACACTTTCACTTATTTTTCTATAAAGTGTGAGGCTTATTCAAAGCACTGCAACTTTGTACAATGTAAGCAGATTGCATTTCAGATTTCAGAAAAAGCTTTAAACTCAGTGTTTCTTCCAGATCTTAATCTTGATTCCTTTCATTTTCAAAGAACCATCACAGTTTTGAACAGCAGTTTTAAAACTTTAACCCTGTAATACTCTACAATCTGGTCTGCACAGTCAAACTAAAAAAAAAAAAAAATAAAATGCAGAAAATAAAAATTATTGGTTATCAAATTTGCCATCTACTAATGTCCAAAAGTCTTCTAGTGGATCACTGACCAAAGCTTGACTTTTCTACTAACCATTCACATTCTTATAGCATTAAGGTTTCTTCATGTAGCATTACAGCGTAAGTCAGAAATCAGAAATTCTAAATCCATTTTTAACAAAACCTATTTACTGAAAAAGCAGCTTCAACTGATAGCACCAAATGCCTCACACAAGCTTAAGAAACTGTAGTGACAAGACCCAGAAATATAATATTGTTTCAATGTGCTATAACTTAAGTCACACTACTCATTGTAATTGAGACAAGAAGCAATATCTGAAGCATGTTCAGCTGTGCTGGTAAGCCATGGAAGCCTGAAGTATCTTGCCTAGGTTTCAGTTTTTTACCATCTATGATGGTGAAGTACTACCAAATGAAAAATGGTTCCCCAAACTATTTCCAAAGCATGAAACAAAGTAAAACACAAGTCTCCCATCTCAGATGCTGAGTACAGCACACGGTTATTGATGCAACAAGCAGATGATTAAAGTCTGTGCACTTACTGTGCTAAGCAACAAAGTTTAATAGCGCAAATCAAAGACCAGCTGGCATCAAAATGCTGCAGAAAAACAAACAAGCAGCAGAGCAAGCAAGTGATCTATTTTGGTCCTTACTGAAGGGAAGAAAATATGCTTGTTGCTTGCACAGAAATGAGGAAGTTAAAAAGAAATAATAAAAAAAAAAGGACTCCTGCAGGTCTAACTACACTTTTGACTAAAGAAAAGAACTATTCAGTATGAATAGTGGCACAGCTGTAATGAATGCAGACAATTAAGCAACCCCTGAGAACTAATCCTAATAAACAGAAACTAAGTCACTTGTATAACAAAAGATATCTAACCTATAGTTATTTCAGATGATTGCTCATCAATAATTAGAACATTAGTATCTAGCTGTCATTTATTACGTTTTATTTCTTAGTCTGTGTCTTTGAGTAGATTTCCCTCTAAATGGCATCAAGCACTACTTATTTATGCATGCTACTTTCCTCAGACTGGGATACACAAACACTACTGAGAAGTTTCTGAACATCATACTAGCATTGTCACTCAAATCCCTCTCCTCTTGCAAATTTAGAGGGTAATTCCTATCTAGAATTGTCATCCTCCAACTGTGTATATAGATTTATTGATAATTACATTTCAATTCCAGCCTTGTAATATGAAATAAAAATAGTAAATTAATACAATCTTGTTCAGAATGCAAACAAGCTTATTATCAGTTCTGAAACTATACAAGAATCTAAAGAACAACAAAATCTGGAAAGCTCAGCCTGAAAAACTGTCTTTTTTTTATACTCATGTATATAAATGCCAGAGGGCGTGGATGAAGTATCAATGAACTTTTCTGGATGTGGTATTTTAGTTAGCAGCACAAAAAGCAAGCAAGCTTAGTATATTAAGCAGAATAAGAAGCTAAACTTTAGTAATTACGGCACTTTAAAAGCTCGCAGTTGACAGTTACTTTTTACTGTTCTCCAAGGCAAAATAGTACAGGGTCTTATTATTACAACATAGTTGAGACTATCTAAAGGAAATATGAAGTTTAGTCTTAAGCTCAGTACTATAATTTCTCACTGAAGACTCAACTTCAATCCAACATTTTTAGCTATATAAAAAAACAATTATAACCAGATTAGAAAAGAAATCAGACTCACTGTTTTAGTTTCTCTGCAAATATATACTGGGTGAAGTCCTTAACTGATGGAGCAAAGTACATGCTATCTTGCACATTAATACCTCTCTCTTTGATATGCTCAGAGCTGTTAAATCTCATCACATAAAAAGGATGTGAAACAGGACCAAATATCTCAAATATCTGAAAGGAATAAAATTAAAAAGTTTAAATACACTGAAAGTAACTTATTAGAGGCTAATTTCATTTTAGACAATGATATTTAAGAAGTCAGACATATTTTCAAAATGCAGCATCGAAAGTTCCTTTCACACTTTAGCTTTATTACCAAATTTTGTTTGACAGTGTATTTCTCCAACTACTGTTTGTTGTTATATGGAAAAGTAAGTTCTCACATGCTTCATAATCCTTCCTTTTGTCAAATCTCTATTTTACTGTGTCTGTTATGCTTTCAAGTCTCGTAACACTTAGAACAATCTCCTGATCATTTTTTCCTCAAAGTTCTTCTTAACAAGATGTCTTCATAGCAGTTACCACTTGTTCCCCAGCTTCATGGAGAGCAGAGAATTTTTCCATGTTTTACAGAACATACACAATTCAGGCTAAGTTTATTCTGTAAAACATCTAGCATTCAAAGATATTTCAGTAGTTACCCTTGTGGATGATGGCTTCCCTTCTACAAAAAATTCGATGCAACAACCCTCTCAGCAAACATTCCTCACTGGCCTTAAATCAGAACAGCACAGAAGAAAACACAGCCCATTTTTCATAATATTTCACTCTAACAACTTCCTCTGTCTAGCAGTAAAAGAGTACACAGCATATTACTCCAAAACATCATACATCTGAAAGCAATCTCTTCCCCTCCACAAGCACTCTCATCAAACACTAGAAACTCACCAGATACTGTAATTCTGTAAGGATGCAATTAATAGGAATTCTTGCAATTAAAAAACAGATGAATACAGCAAGAGTCAAAGGCAAAGAAAAACTATCTATCAAGGAAACATCTTTCATTTAGTCGACTTCAACTCTACTTTCTGGAGGGCTAAAGAATACTTCCAATTTTATACCAGAATAATAAGTTTTAAATTTACACTCACCTTTCCTGCTACTTGCCGATCTTCTTTAAAAATTATGCTTTCCTCATTTACCGGAGGTAGGCCCTTCAGTGATTCAATTATTACTAAAATGGAAAGAAAAAAATAAATTAGAATTTTATGTTTCAACAGCATGTAGTTAATTGCAGTAAAACTTAAAGCACACCACTACTCGTCTACTTAAGTTTGCAGAGCTGCAACCAAGTATTCTTGCACTTATATAAAAGTACTTAGAATCACACACCCCCTCTCCAATGATACATGAATGCTAATATTTATATTGCTTACAAAATTATTGTTCTCTGGGGTAATGAGAGAGAGGCCTAAGAATCACACCAGAACACAAAAGCTGCCTGGCAGTTTAGTCACAGTAGCAACTGATGGCATATACACAATCTCTTACACATTTTGCAATTTAATGCCATAGAAGTCTCATAGTACATTTGGGCCTAATGACGATTAAACTTCTCTACAGAAGAACTTCTCTGTTCTTCTGTAAAACAACAGAATGCTCAATTAAGCATTCTCAATGCCTTCCACCAGCAAATAAAGTCACTCAAGTACATAGTGTCATTCATACTCCAACAAAAGCTCAAGATCATCACTGCTAAACTTACATAAAAGGACTTTCAGCAATCAACATGTCACCAAACTAAACGTTACTGCTACTACTGCAATCTGCAAAAACCTTAACATGCCAAACAAAGGTATGACAATTACACAGGCTTAGGAGTTCACTGAATTTCAACAGAATTTTTGAAATCAATTTCTTTTGTGCCTACCTTTAAGATAAAATATACAGTGAAAGTACACAATGTGTTGTTTAAACCTCATGAGAAATATACCTTAGTAAAAAAAAAAAGACAAGAACCCCCAATCATCCGAACAAAAAAAAAAAACCTTACAAAAAACAACACATAAAAAACTCTTAGATAATGTTCTCTCAACTTGATTCACCACATGTAGCCCACAGCCTGCAGTAGGCTAAGGAAAATATATCCTGAGAATGTACAATGCACCAGTCCCATGAAACTTAGGAGAAATATTACCACCTCCAGCCTATTGACTTAGAGCTTCCCCTACCCCAACGCAGCCTAAATTACCAGCTTCTGCTCTTGCAGGCACAAAGTACAGCCCCAGGGAAAGTTTCTCATATACACCAAAGCTGTTTACTTTCCAGGCCCCAACCCACACAGTGATTTTTTTCTCTTCTCTTTAAGTACCTTGAAGCAAAACAGCAAAACTTTTGTTAAATTCTGATACACTGGGAAGAACTTCACAGAAAGTACTGACTTTTTTCTTTTAGCTACTGCACAGCAAGCATGAACCTACACTGTTCTGGCCTCAAATTTACCTCACAGGATGAAATATCTACTTTTAAGTATCACTCACTCACTGCAGACTGATGAACTTAAAAGCTTGCTACAGAGAACAGCAGAAATTCTGAGGGACATCAAAGGGACAGAAAAAGAATACTGATTGTTGTGTCAGAATAGTATTTGTGGCTTCCAAATGAGGAATCAACTCCCCTCAGACGAGATGTAAACTGGTGTACAGAGGTATCAATCTGCTTAAAAATCAAAACACAATCCCTAGTTAGGTGTCTAATACAGCCACAAGTCAACTGAAATTGAGGCCTGTTTTCAGAAGAACTGAAAGAAACTTTTCAAAAGAAACTAAAATGTGGAGGAGAAGTCATAAAGCAAGGTAGTAAAAGCAAAAAAATAATCACAGATGTCCTGGGGGTTTATGCCATTCATGCAGTTTTATTTCATTATGATTATTAGCTTGTCTTTAACTTTCAGCAACAAATCTAATTCGACACCTCATACATGTACATTACATAAAGTAGGATGCAGCCTGAAGAATCCACCTACCAGTAAAGTGGTATTTGAAAAGACCAGTCAGGATTAGAATTAAGGATGGTTTTCAAAACTGCAGTCTTTAAAACAGTTTTGTTTATACTTTCATATTTTAAACCAAAAATAAGAGTAACAGCAGATATGATTTAGCTTTTTTTTTTTAAACTTGTTTTAAAATAACTACCATTTTAGCTGAAGGCAGCCTTCTTGAAGACCCCATTATTATCAATAAGCAAGAAAGGGCAAAGTAGAAAAGAACTAGATTAGTACCTTCCACACCCTCAACCCTGAATCCTGCAAATGAATGAAATTAAATCTCACCCAAATAAAATAATGTGGAGGAATTGCCTGTATTACCTTAAGTCTTTTAAAAAAGAAAAATTAATAGAAAAAATATTTACTTTATTTTGTATGACATTCAATATAAATGCTTTAACTTCAAAATTGAACTTAAGTTCTAATTTTCATAAGCAAATTGTCTGGAATGCATATCAAGCAGAATGGAACACTTGAAATAGCTTAACTACAACCATACTGTGGATATTTTAGTAACATGAGCTTCAGCAAAACTTTGATTTCACTTATCAAATACTGAAGGTCCCACATAGATCCAAAAAGATCCCTCAATCTCTATGCCTGCAGTTAAGCTTACATCCATTTTATATCTCAATCCCATTAAGCTTACCCTCCACCTATAAATCATGTTAGTCACAGCATCCTCTGACTGCTGACATGGGCAACTTTCATTTGCTCACGGTGCCAGAAGTGGAACGAATAAAGATATAAATAAATAAATGAACTTGCACTGTTGAAGAAACACTTTTTCCTGTCCTCATATATTAACAAGCAAGCACTCAGGACTGCATTGTACTGCATCTGTGCTTTTAGTTATACACATCTTATATATTCAGGGATTATTCAAAAATAGCACTTACAAGTGGAAGGTTTTCTTAAAATACTTAAAATACAATAACTGCAGCCAGCATCAATATAAAAACTATAATACACAGTAGGAGAAAAAAAGGGTTTTAATTACACGGAAATTAGAAAATACACGCATGTAAGCCAAATAAAAGGAACACATTCAACACAAATGTCATGTTAGTTCAAATTCCAATTCAGCACCCTGTTATTCCCAGAAACACGATGCTGCAGGACTAACACATTGAAGGAACTGCTAAGAACACAATTCATGCAGAGATACACAGAAATTACAGTAATTGAAAACAAAGCAAATGTATCTTGCCTACCTAGCTGCTCAACGATGCTGGAAACTGTCCCAAAGAGCTTCAGTTCAACATCATCTGGAAGAATTATTGATAAGTCTTCAACAGGAGGCAATTTCTGCAAACATCAAGTCAATGTTTAGAATATAATATCACACGAAGACACTTACCACTTTGTCACTGCAGAAATTTGACAGTTTGGAAAAATCCCTTGGCATTTTTAAGTCTTGATTTTTTAAAAATCTGGTTTCATTCGCCTCTTTCAGAATCATCCTAAATGAACTCATCTTGGGGGACCACCACTTTTGAGGACATCTCTCCTAAAGAGACACTCTTCTACTTATTTCCATCACAACTCAGTAATTAATCAGAAATCAAAAAATAAGATCACTTGCAATAACATTCCATGCATGCTAGAAGAAAAATATACACAGCAAGAGGTAATAGAACATAAAATACACCAGATGTGTATCATCTGATTTAAAAAAATGGAGTCTGTCCATTTATAGCATGACTTGGATCATTACAGAAGATGTAAACACTGCAACAACCTATACAAAGAAAATTTTTATTAGCTGAAAGTTACATTTGGTACAAGAGGACAACTAGAGATCAGAAAGAACTCAAAAAGCCAAACTTCAGATACAAAAATGAGTACTATACAATATTCAAATTAGGCTTTTTTCCCCTCAAATGTAAGGCTCAGAATCTACTATCAAAGACTGATAATCAAGTTTATCATCTACCTCCAATTTACTCATAAACTGAGATTTCCATGTATATACTATGCTGCTGGGAATTCAGTAAAGACTTTATTAAACACAAGGCAACTAGAATAAGTATTATCTTCAAATTCAACACCCTGTGAATTCTGAGAGTTCAAATCTTAGCACTGAACTGCACTTTTAAAGGCCACAACTAGAAATAAAATCCCACACAAACAGAAGAATCTTATCCTGGTTTATCAACACATCACCTCATAATCTTCAATCTAACAAAAGTGTTTGGCAAAGGCTTAGAGACCAACACAAAGATCAAAAAGGCCAAGACTTTCCCAAATGTTATAGCATTAAATGCAAACCTGAATTCAGATAAAAACACTACATCCTTCTACCCGGCCAGTGATTTTTCCAATATTAAATCAAGTTCACTGCTAAAACTTAACTAAGTCACTTCTTTAAGAGCAATTCAAAGGCCAAAGACCAGCAGGAAGGTAAAATTCTGAGCCTGTATCTGAAAATAGCACCTTCTGCCACACTAGACACAGTATGTGTCAATCCTTGCTTCAAAGCAAGAGGTTTCTAAAACATTTCCACTAACACTCTTTAATACGTATACCTGAAAAACATAATCTTCTATGTTATTAACTGGGGTGGGTTCCACTGCAGAAAAGTCAATTTTCTTCAGAGTGGCTGTTATGAAGTTGCATTTTGGATCTGTGCTGGAAACATTACTGATAACAGAGATGTTTTTATTATTGCTGAGCAGGGCTTACACAGAGCCAAGGCCTTTTCTGCCTCTCATGCCACCCCATCAGTGAGGAGATGCAAAAGGAGATGGGAAGGGCACAGCCAGGACAGGTGACCTGCACAGACCAAAGGAACATTCCATACCAGGTAACATCATGCTCAGCATACAAAGCTGGGTGAAAAAGGAGAACAAGGGACATTTGGAGTGATGGTGTTTGCATGCCCAAGCAATGGTTACACATGATAGAGCCCAGCTTTCCTGAGGATGGCAGAACACCTACCTGCCCATGGAAAGTGATAAATTAATTTCTGGGTTTGCTTTGCTTCTGCAGATGGCTTTTGCTTTACCTACTAAACTGTGTCTAGCTCAGCCTTGGAGCTTCTCTTTTACTGTTCTGATTCTAGCCCCATCTTGACACAGGAGGACTGAGTTAAAATATAAATTTTTAGCTGGGTTAGTAGGAAAGGGTTTTAAAAATACCACATTGTACTTACATCAATAGGCAACTCATCCTTTGTCCTAATACAGGGTGTTCTATTATCCTTCTCCTTTAGACAATCATCTTCTTCTGATACTGCTGAAGATGATGAGGAGAGTGTAGTTGATGAACTATCTGAATCTGAATCTGTATCACTGAATTAAAAAAACAAACATGGGAGTTACAATACAGCCTTCTCAGTCACTGTTCTTGTAAAATCCCAACACTAGCATAGCGCTGAGTGAAAGTTAAGAAAATACTTATTCCAAGCAATGCATCTTGCACAATTAAGGATAAAAAATTCTAATTTTTGCAAATAAAAGTGATTAGTCCCATAATTTATGTCCTGTCCAAATCCCCCAGTAAATATTCTCACAGAGTAACTCAGTATTTCTCACTAACATTTTTAAGAGATGTTTACTGTCATGTTCAAGTGAAGAGTGAAGTAAGGAACCAGTCCCTACTCACATTAACATGCTCACTTTAGCTAAGGTCTAAATCCTTCAAGGGCTGGTGGAAGAAAAAAACGTGGAGCAACTGATCCTAGTAACTGAAAAACCACAATACAAACCTTACACAAGAAATACACTGAGATAAGCAAACTTATGCAAAATAGCCTTTCTTTCCTGAAGAAAAAAACAAAAAAAAAATAACCCAAACACTCCTTTCTAGATTCTTGTAATATCACACAGTCTCCTTCCTAAGTAAATGGATGGCTTTCTATTGCTCCTTTCATTATTCCAACAAATGTTCATTGTAAGGACAAGAATTAAGAGCACCTCTCCAAATGAACTGTTTGATAAAGTCAAATGTGGACTTCTTGGAATAACATCAATATAGCAGAAAATAAAAAAAAA
>NC_031771.1:30012883-30019636 GCF_001522545.3 Parus major
TCCAGCACCTTCTCCTGCTCGGCCTCCAGCTGCCCGTCCGGCATGACGAGCTTCTCGTGCTCAGCCTCCTGTTCGGCGACCAGCCTCCCGTCCAGCACCCCCTCCTCCTCCTCGGCTACCAGCTGCCCGTCCGGCATGACGAGCTTCTCGTGCTCGGCTGCCCGCTGCCCGTCCGGCACCTTGTCGTGCTCGGCCAACAGCTGTCCGTCCAGCACGTTCTCCCGCTCGGCCGCCCACTGTCCCCCCGGCCCCACGGCCAGGTTCTGCAGCAGCCTCACCACCTCCTCTTGCTCCTCCATTCCCGCGCCACGCGACCCCCGGCCCCGCCCCCGGCACGCGCCACTTCCGGTCGCCCCGAGCCGCCCCCGGGCGCGTGCGCCGACAGGCGGCGGGAGGCGCCATGGCGGGGGAGGGCCCGGCCCGGCCGGGGAGGGTGAGGAGCCCGCACAGCACCCCGGCAGCTTCAGGTGGTGTAAACCTCGCACCCGGGCTCGGTGTCTGTGCCGCCTGCTTGGAACACAAATCTAAAGCTCACGGCTGCTGTTACTGAGGACCTGCTGGGAGAGATTAGTTTTTCTGTTTTATAAGTGTGCTGACAGCACGCAGAATCATGTAATTAAAATTAAAAATAATAAAAAGAAAAGGCTGTATAATATCAAATTACTATACTGATAGTAATTTGTAGTACTCTGGTGTAGTGACCACATAATGATAATGACTGTATAATAATACCAAGCTCTCCAAAACAAATGTTTATTTATGTTCTGGGTTCATCATATATACTTAGGGTTTTGGAGGTTGAGGACTTCTGTGGTGTCTGTCTGACACAGCTCGGTGGTGTGAGGGAAGCACTCTCGGCATCCCGGGATCTGGTTATGTGTGGTGTCCCTGGCCTGTACGGGAGAACAGACTCCAGCTCATCCTGAGCACCCTCTGTGTGATTGCTGTCACACAGATAAAGCTTTTCCTCACGAGGGTAACATAGCAGGAAAAGCACTGTGTTTTCTCTTTAACACAATGATGTGCCAAAGACTCGGTGTCGGAGGTCACTGTTAGGGTGACAAGTCCCTTTAACCCAGCCTCCAGCTGCTCCTGGGCCAATGCTACGTGTCCCTGACCACATCACGCTGTCTTGGACAGGATTCCAAATGGTCTTCCTTACCAGGCAACAGAGTATAGGCCTGAGGAGGATAAATAGAGAAAAATAGATAAATTCTTGAAAAAGTTGCATGTGATAGTGCTGGAAGTGCCAGAGAGGTCTGGTACTTCAGTATCTGATGAGAGCAGAGAATAATATGTTTTCCATGTAATAACCTTCCCCTCCAGCTCTGCAAGAACTCTGTGCCCCACAGCTCAAATGGCACCCAAAACATTTTATTCTTGTCCAGAACATCCAGGCTGGACTGAACCCACTGACACAAGAGTGCTTCACTAGTACCCCACACGGGCTGAAGGGAGCATCTGAAAGCAGAAGATTCATTTCCTGATAGTTCCACTCTCCAGTATGACACAGGAGATGCAACCAGCAGAATTTTATTTAGTAGGAAAGTCATACATGCCCAAATTTGTATATAGTTAATTCATCAGTACTTTATTCACTTGTCTACAATTATGCATAGGTCAAACAGAACAGGTACATTATGGGCATTTGATAGTTTTGCACTGTCATAAGCAAGGAGCCTGTATAGGCTGTATGTGTAAACAGCAGCAGTAAACTCTCACTGTACAATTACTCAAAACACCTAGGGTAGGAATCATCTCTACCTGCATTGGGATCCTAAGATGAGTGTACATGGGAAGCGTGTTCTGGACATTACTGACCTGTACTGCAAGCTCTTTAACAAAAGAGATTTTTAGAAAATCATGCAATTAAATGTCAACAACAATTAGTTGTCAATTGCTTGGAGATTAAATATTGAACAACTATAAAACAATAACAACTATAAAAACGGTTTCTATTGGATCTCATTGACAAATATATTTTAATCCCTAAGGAAGTGACAGAAATTAAATATATATCCAATTAAACGACGAATAGAGGCAGAATCCTGCTAAAATCCAATCTGCAAAGCCAGGTTTCATTTAAAACTAAGCAAGGACAGTTTATTATTAGTCTGGGGTTTTTTTGTGGGTTTTTTTTTAATTTATTCATTTATTTTGTCAGATGTATC
Source organism: Parus major (assembly GCF_001522545.3). Classification (NCBI taxonomy): domain Eukaryota; kingdom Metazoa; phylum Chordata; class Aves; order Passeriformes; family Paridae; genus Parus; species Parus major. The sequence continues at coordinate 30,015,055 of NC_031771.1, forward strand.
TAAAATAGACTATAATGCAAGATGTGTGGGTTCATGTGAAAATGTTGAACAGTGTGACTGGAAGGGAATAATTTCCCCAAAGGAGACAAAGGCCTTGTATTAGTCAAAACCTTTCCTAATAAATGGTAAAATAATGCCATTATGTAGGATGAAAATAGTTGAATGAAAATTAATTTTGTTTGCTAAGCACACATCTTTTATAAATGTAAAGAGATACTCAGGTCTCTATATGTTGCATTTATGTAAGTAAAATACTTCAGCTGTCTTATGAACTATGTCTTTCCTGCTTTTTAAAGTATTTTAGTAAGTGTTTTATAGCTTTACTCTGGCACATAGATTGTGTTATGACAGTTTCTTCTGTGTTTGTGCAGAACTGGCAGCATCTTTCAAACAAAAAAGATACTTTATTTCATCTGAATGCTGCCGCTTAGCCCTTAACATGTAAGATAGTATTGCTCTTAGAGTGAGGATATTGAAAGGCTTGATGCAGAGTAAACATCGTCATCCACTCAGCAAAGGCGTGCAGTAAATAATCTGCAACGTAACAGGATGAGCAGAAATGTTCTAGGAAAAGAAACATTTCAGAGATAACACTTGAATCACAGTAGTTCCAACGCATGTTTTCAAGGTCTGAAATGTCACTGCTGGGACTGGAATCTGACGTCATCTGTCAAGGCTGGGATAAAAGGTACTGTGAGCCCTGTTTTCTGCTGCCAAGTCTTTGATGAAGCTCTCTGGAGGTGCTGTTTCCTACATTTATTTCTTCATCCTTGCTGCTAAGACAGGTGTGCATAATTGTTCCCATCGCACTTTTAAAGCTAAAGTGATGGCACTCAAACTATTATTACAATGTTTTATTGAATTTCTTTGGATGCAATAAAGGAGTATGTTGGAAAAAATAATAGTTTAATGTGGAAAATAGGATGGAGATTTCAGTGTGCTGCTTACTATGTCTTGTACGAATAAGAAAGGAAGTCATGTTTATGTATTTTAAATATGAAACAAAACACCATTTACAGAGATGTTTATAATTTATATATTTTATGCTTCTATATTCTAATGACTATACACAGTGACATCACTTTTTCCCACTAAAATGGGAGAAACTCCCATAGAGTCCCTCATAGTCAGAGAAGTCCTGCAGAGAGACACAGACAAACTAAGAGAGCTGGGCAATCACCAAGTGTATGAAGTTTAAGGAACACTACTTTTGGATTCTGCACCTGGGATGGGAAAACCCTTGTATGTACGTACAGACTGGGGAGCAAGAGGCTGGAAGGCAGCACCATGGAAAGGGATTTAGTGGTCTGGGTCAATGGCAAGTTGAACATGAGTCATTGTGCCCTGGCATCTGGGAGGGCCAAGCGAATCCTGGGGGACATCAGATACAGCATGGCCAGCTGGGCAAGGGAGGGGACTGTTCTGCTCTGCTCTGCTCTGCTCTGCTCTGCCCTGCCCTGCCCTGGGGTGGCCTCACCTGGAGTGCTGGGGGCTGTTTTGTGTGCCACAATATAGGAAGGATATAAAGCAACTGGAGTGAAAGTGGTGGACAGTCTGGAGGTGAAGCTGTATGAGGAGCAGCTGATGTCACTTGGTCTGAGCCTGGAGAAGTCTGAGAGGGGACCTCATAATGGTTTACAGCTTCCTCACAAGCAGAAGGCAGAGGAGGAGGTAGTGATCTCTTCTCTCTGGTGATCAGTGACAGCACCCAAAGGAATGGCATGGAGGTGTGGTTGGATTTTAGGTTTGGAAGAGATTCCTCATCCCGAGGGTGGCTGGGCACTGGAACAAGCTCCCCAGGGAAGTGGTCACAGCACCAGCCTGGCAGAGTTTAAGAAGCATTTAGACAATGGTCTCAGGCACATGTGTGACTCTTGGGGATGCCCTGTGCAGGGCCAGGAGTTGGATTTGATGAAGTTTGTGGGTTCCTTCCAACTCGGGTTGTTTTGTGGTTCTGCGAGATTCTAGAGTGGCATAGAGGAGGAAAGGGAGTTGTACCACCCCAACAGGGAAACCATGAGCTTAAATTTGAAACAGTTTTGAAACTACTGCTCCAATCCCAGAGCCTTTTTTTTTTTTTTTCGCTCTTTGGCTGATCTATTAGAGGCTTAAGTATTCATGGTCAGGAACAGTGGCAGGGAAAGGAAATCAGATCAACAGAATTTTCTGTATCCCTGTTGCTAGTCACATTTCATTCCACCCTGATGAATCAATATTGTAGCTTGCACAGCTGAGATATCTAGTACAGAAATGAGATTAAAATAGCTACAGTACAGAATGTTTTACTCATTTCAAAGCTTTAAAGTATTGTACAGAGTTAAGTTACACAAATTTCTTAGTTCTTTCTTCATATAAAGAGTTCGGCAGCTTATAACTAGATGGAAAGAAAAAAAAAATAGAATTTCTAAGGAAATTATATTTTCCAAAAAATGCATTTTTAAATATGGAAAAAGCATACAATTTTGTCAGTAATAGCCAGTAATCTTCCCATTACTGACTTTCTGTGACTGAGCTGCCCACAGATAATTTCAACAGTCACATTCCAAATCCCTTCACAGAAAAAAGGACAAGTTCACCTCCACTTATTCTAAGAGTTTGTACAGTTCATTTATCAATGATGTCTGATTATCATTGGAGTCTACTGCATTCTTTTTCTACTGTGTTTCAGTCAATATTTTGAATTATACCAATATAACCATAATTTGAATAGTTACAAAACCAACTAGATCCAAGCTGCATCTATAAATGTGATTTATTCTGATATGTATAAACAGCTCAGAAATTTCAACTGTCTGCATAGCCAGTGTATTGGAGTTTGTAGGGACTCACATTTGGAAAGAATAACTCAAGTGAATTTGAGTGTGGCTCCCCTGTAATCACCTGTATATAAGAAACAGAAGAAGTTTTAGTGAACTGAGTTTTTATCTGATCATTATGGTTCAGGCATGTCTTCCACAAGCTTTTGTGTAGCTCTCAGAGGACTTCACCAAGTCCTGAGCCTGGAAGACCTCTCTTTTTGTCCTGACATATGCGCTTAACCAATCTGTCTCATCTTCTCTGCACTGCCTAGCATTCTTTCCATGCTTGCAGTAATGTTTGGGTAGACAGGCACTCATTAAAGTGTCAATATATGACAGACATCGAGCATGAAATCAGTGAACACATTAAAGATTGTAGTTTTTAATCCACTTATGTCATAATTGAATCTAAAATATTTCTCGCTTTATTCAGATGTTTTGCTGTAGATTTCTGCACACTTCACATCTCAGACTGTATTTTTTATGCTGTATTTGGATAATTTCAGTGCAGCATAAACTGGCACTGCCAGTAAAACAGGCAGTTTTACTCTTTCTTCCAGTTCTCATTTTCTGTCTCTTCCATTGTGCCAGCATTTCTGTCCTTGCAGACATGAGTAAAACTGAAAGTTTTACCTCCTCATACTCATGAGGAAGAATTAGTTGGTTTGGGTTGGATTTTATTTATTTATTCATTTATTTTTTGGGTGAAAGATAAGTGTTAAGAAACAGAATAACAGAAGAATGAAAAATACTAAAAAGTCCCTTTGAAAAAAAAACTGGTTTGCATGGAAAACCATAAGCAGGCACTTCTTTGGAGTTTTGGAGTTTGAAGAAAGTGGTCAATAGGATAAGAAGATGACACAGGAGATGAGCTGGTGAGAACATTGCATATCTAGATTTGTTGAATGGCTTTTGGGAAATCATTATGTCCTCAAGAATTTTATGTATGCTCATTTGGCCTTCATATTTCATTTGGTACTCAGGGAGTTCCTTCCACAAAATACACAGGTTTCATCTTTCCATTGCATTCAGACTGAAGCACAGAGAATTGATTAAGCTTTTGGCTTAATTATAATTCTCTATACTCTCAAAAAATCAAGCAAGCAAAAAAGTCCCCAACACCTAAAACTTGCAAGAAATAAAAATACTACAGGAAATGCAAGCATGTCTGCCTAGCAAAAATAGCTACTGAAAGAACATTGCCGTGGTGCTCAACTCTTGTTACTGATTCCTCACTGATAACTAATATCGGTATCATGCTGTCCCTCATGAGAGCTGCAAGTCAGTTCCAAACCTCACAAGTAAAACCGTGTCTGTAGAAACAGGTAGTTTGAAAACCTGTCTGATTAAATATTATCTTATTCTTGAGAGAAATTACAGTAACTATGAGCTCAATGTTTTCAGACAAAATGGAAAATCTTGTAGATGGAATCTTCTCATAACGTCACAAATAAGTCACAAACACAGTTGAGATCACTTACTCAGCAATTATTCTGAAAGAAGTCATCAGAAAAAGCAAGAACATTTCACACCACATACACAAGTTGTACCCAAAGTGCCAAAATTATCTAAAGGAAGTGGAAAGAGACAGTAAATACAGTTTATATATATATAAACTGTATTTAGTTTATATATATATAAACTAAATTATATATATATAAACTAAATACAGGGAATTAGTGTTTTGTGCGGCCCCTCCATCTGTACCAGGAGTTCCCTTCCCTTCCCTTCCCTTCCCTTCCCTTCCCTTCCCTTCCCTTCCCTTCCCTTCCCTTCCCTTCCCT
>NC_031771.1:30020061-30066548 GCF_001522545.3 Parus major
CCTTCCCTTCCCTTCCCTTCCCTTCCCTTCCCTTCCCTTCCCTTCATCTGCCTTTGATACTTCTTTGCTCAAGTGAGGATGGACATATATGGGTATGGACAAACTTTTTATCTTTTATATAAAGATAAAACATAGATAAAACATAGATAGTTTGTTTAATCTATTGTCACAAGAGATATGAAAAGCAATAAGGTGGTAAAATTTGCTAACCTCTACACAAATGACAGTATTAAACATATGGGTGACTGTGAAGAATTGAACATTGAAAGATTGAATAGTTGGGTGATAGAAGGCAGGAAAATTTCAGAGACAAAACTTATAAAATCAAGCACACGAGACAACAGTCCTAAATTTAAAGATACTAAAATCGATTCTTAGATGTTTACTACAGATCTTGAAAAACACCTTACAATTATAATAAATAGGTCTGTGAAAGCATTATCTAAGCACTCAGTAAGAATGCAAATAAAAAGGAAAAAAGCGAATGACAAAGACAGGAGAAGAAAGAAAAATAAACAGAGAACAAAACAGAAAAAAATATTGCGCTGCAGAATAAATTGACTGTGCTTCTGTATCTTGAATACCGTATGCAGTTCCTTCTGTCAGAACGGATACAGTAGAACTGGAACAAACATGGGGAAGATTCTGTACTAAACAGACAGCCTTCTTCAGTCTGCTAAAAGACAATCCAGATGTACTGTCAGAGAGATTTAGGAGGAATATGAATAGGAAACAACGCTTGTCAATGACAAGAGGCTTAAAACAATGACATTAAACCATTAAAACCTTCATGTGGCAGGTCAAAATTAAAAGAAAAAAAGAGAAGAAAGATGGTTCTTCACACAACATGTAAGATTGAGCTATGGGACTTCTCCCTACAGAATGTTTTGGATACCAGAAGTGTTTTAATAATTTTAAAGATAACATCACAGCCTGCAGACATTTCCTGGCCCACAGATTGCTGCCGACTAGGAGCACCTACGCTAGCTTTGTTAATTAAGCTTTTCTTTCAGATGAGCACTGACATCTTTTTCTGCAGACAGGATATTCACCTAGATGCATCTTTTGTCTAAACAGAGATGGTTTTGTGTTCTCTCAGAGCAGTAGTTTCTGATTCTCCTGAGACATCCTAACATACAGGACTCCTGAAGCAATGGCTGCCTCACAGGAACTCTTCCTGATCTGCTTGGGTTTACTCTTCTTTATGTGCAGAATTTTCCTGAGACACCTTTAGGAACCTTATTCAAAAATAAAAATAAATTAATCCTTTTAAGAAATTGTTTACTTTTCATAGTCAAAAGGCTATTTTTATTGTCAGTATGGCACTTAAAGCACAAAAAAAAGATTATTGAAGAAAGGAATATAACATTTTCATTCCCTGTTGTATTTTGATGATGATAATTAGTGGATGATTCTCACAAGAAAAAAAAAAAAAGAAAAAGAAAGTGTGCTACAAGACACATCATACTGTACATTCAAATTGATTTAAGTTTATTTCAGGAATTGTTGTATAGCCCTTAATAATATTTTTTTTATTATTATTGCTTAGATTGAATTATTTCAAAATTCGACTTGTCAATTGGTGTCTGAGGTAAGCTTTTTGAATTTTGGAGATATGCCATAGAAAAATTGATTTTGCTGTTAAAAAAATGATTCAGAGAAAACTGGAGTATTGGTTGCTTTATTGATTAAGCTAAGAAAAAAGGTCATATGCTGCAAAAGTTGCAACTCAACAGATTTATCCTCATTTACTATGCAATAAATCTACAGCTGGAAGGTTAGGCCATCAATTTTTTCTACAGATTCTGTTTTCTATCAAGCTGCTATTATGATTGTAGAGGTTTTAAGACTTAGTCTTCCACGTGGTTGTCAATACTATCATTACCTTATTTTATGGATAAAACCCTCTGTACGAGCCAGCATACTTCCATCAGAAACACAATTCTGAGTGAGTGTGGAAAAGGAAGCAAAACTTCACCTTTTTCTTTCCACTAGATGTCCAGTCCCTCCCACTCAAAAGCAATGTGTTCACTGCAAACCAATGCCCTTTTCAAGATCATTCTTTGATAGATGTTAAAAATTAGACCACTTTTCCCTGTTTTCTTTGGTATCAAGAAGAAAAAGAAGTGAATAAAAAGGTGATCCAAAACCAGACTGTTATAAGAAAAAAAGAAGTTGGAGTAGAAGAAAATATTAGCAAAATATTAGAGAGACAGGACATATAATTTCAAACCCTGTGATTAACTCCTTGATAAATAATAAGTGCTTAATTGCACCAGGAAGAAAGACTTTCTTCAGCCTGTGGCCAGAAAGTGACACTCTAGAACTTTCAACAATCATGGCTGTTCCTGGTAGAAGACTGGATTTGCCTACTGCACAGCTCAATTGATATTAATATCAATTACATATCATATGTATAGATAAAAATGTACCACATTATAAGTATGATATATAGTTATAAATATAACATCAATTAAGGAAATACATTCTACAGGTGCTCAATTGTCTCCCAATCATCTGGGTCTGCCTCTTTATTGTGAATGATTTAGCTCCTTAATCCCACAAAGCTGAATACACCAAATATATGGACATACAAGGAGGAAAAGCAGCTGCCTCTCCCTGCTCTTCAGCCTTCTTAGGTAACCACCCTGTTTGCTCAGTGTCAGAGTAGAGGAAGGATTTTCAGTTGCAGATGAAAAAGAAGAGAAAATTCATAATGGGAAGTTTATAAATGAAGCCATTTCTTCACTTGCTTCCTTGTATCTTCTACCTAAAATTATTGTGATAAAGGGAAGAGTGAAAGGGCAATTACATCCATAGAGAAAAACATTGGGCTTGGGATGCTAGAACATCAAAGGGCAGAACAAGACAGTGCCCATGGAAACAAGGGGAAAATCTTGCTACTGGTAAAGGCTGAAAGAGAAGCAGTAATTGTGAAAGAGAAGGGAATTTATACCATGACATTATGACATTATGACATTGTGACAGTATGTCACAAGGACACATGAAACTCCAATTTTTGGACAAACTAACTTTAAGCTACCTAACAAATTATTTGGGAAAAGATAATATACAGCAGCAGAATGGAGAAATATTAGAGTATTTAGGGAGGTAATGATCAAGTAGTAGAATATTTTTTAGTGGTTCACATAGCCATAATATTGACAATTTTTAAAAAATCAAAGCTGCCTACAAGACTGAGTAAATTTTGACTAAGAATATAAGCAGAAATTTTTCAACTAGACTATTTGAGTGCTTATCTTTTATTTTTTTATCTTATTAAAATCTATTTTTATATCCCATATACATTATATATTTTTTTTTTTTTTCATAGCAACCTGTACATAAACAAGAAAATCAAACACAAAGGTGCTTGGAAAGACAATTTCTAAACCAAAAAGCATGCCTTTTCTTTGCTTTACTACTTTATTTTTACATAAAGTAAAATACTTTTTACATATTTTTCATGTAATCTTCACTCGATTCCTTACTTGTCATCTGTTGTTACACAACATAGTACAACTACTCTGTGATTTGTCCTTGTTTGTCTATTTGAATTATGTGTTAACTATTCCTGGGGGCTGGTATCCTTTGTGATGCTGACCAAGATTGTTAATAACATTAACAAAATACCATGTTGCAGGAGAGTTTGTTTAGATAATGCAGTGATTACTCTGCTTGATATTCCTAGATGCTTCATAATCATGAGATAGAAATACTAGAAATAGAAATAGCTAGGTGTTTTTGTTAGGCAGTTTTTGTTCTTCAAAAAACACATTGTGATGTTAGTCATGAATCCAAAATAAAGAATATATCAAATAGATTACAGTAGTATCAGTGAATTCAAAACTAGAAATTTGGCACTTCATCAAATTGCTGGTAACTCCAGATGGTACAGTCCTATCTGAAGCATGTTCAGGAGACAAGTCCACCAATTTGTTCTGATTAAAATATTTTCACAGATAAAGTGTTTAATTTAGCTTAAATATATCCTAGACTAATTTTTACCAGTTATCCACCTTTTTAAGATTTATTTATATATTAATACACTTTTCAGAGTTTTCTAATACTATGGTTCCTGTTGAGAGGTACAAAAGCTTGCCGAGAATCTTCTCAGTGTCTGTTAAATCAAAATATGTACTTCAGTCACATATTCACTGACATTCAGCTGAAATAAAAGACCAAGTAGTAAGGAAGTTAGCAAGCAATTCCTAGTCTGCTTACAGCCCAGCATGGAGTTTTCAATCAGTTGTGGACTGGAGATTCAGTTGTCTCCTGAGCACTTATATGAACAGGAGATCCAAATCCTTCTGGATGTTCTACACTGGCATTGGGGGATTCATTAGTCCTAATGATTGATCTGGTTTTCTACAGAAAACTCATACTTAGGCTAAATATCAATACTAGGAATTTCCACAGAAACAGAGCAGTAAAATGTTATACTCACTGATATCTGTACCAGGTTTTCTGTGTGTTACAGTAAGAAAAGTCATCTATTTTGTTTCTGTCTAAGTTCAATATTCCTCAATGCCATGTCACAGAAAATGGGTTAGACCAAGAACATTAATATCTACTTCTAATATTTCACATTCTGAGCCCTCAAAGAATGCAATCAGCATCTTGACCTCCATAGATAAGATTTTTGATCTGTTTGCCATCACAAGTGTTGATATGCATCAAAGGCACTTGGTTAGCCCCATACTTCTTAATTTCTCCTTCAGGTGTGTGAGAGACTGAAATGGTTAATGGCTCATAAACATTGTTAAAATCACTGAAGGGTTTTGCCCACTGTAGGAAACTGTGCAAAGAAAGAACTGATCTTCTGTGACCACTGAAGCCACCTCCCTCCCCATGAATATGCTTTCCGATGTGGGAACTTGAGATAAGATATTGCCCAATTATATCAGGTCTAAGGAGGAGTAAATAAAGCTGGGGGAGAGAAATGTAGCCACAAGGAAAGCCAAACCTAGCAGCTGTGCTGAGAGTTCTCTCTGGCTGAGTCCAGCTGGGGCCCAGCAACTCATTTGCTGAGACTAGGTTTGTACTCTCTTTCCCCAAAAGAGGAGGAGGAGAGTTTTTGGGTCTGTGGTGGTGAAACCTCTGGTTTGCATAAGACAGAAGGGGCAGACACCCATCACTGGAGGCTAGGGACCAGATAAGGAGCAGACCCTGCAGAGAATCCTCCCTTAACAAACTCAACAAACTCAGCTGGCTCAGCTGCAAAACTCCCCTGCCTCAGGAAGGTGACATTCACACAGGACAGTCACATAAGAGGCAGCTGTCATGTCTTACAAAGGGTCATAAACTATCAAAGACCCTCCAAGTTCCCCCCAGAGTCATTTCTGAGGCCTTCCAGAAGAGGACTGCACATGATCCACAAGTATTGCAACAGATCCAGTGTCTCTTGCAAAAGACAGTGTCAAACTTCCCCAGCAGGGTTCCCATATGAACCTGTATGAATCCATTGAACTCTGTGGTTTGAGGGATTGACCCCTTCCCACCAATAATATCAGAAGAGAACTGACAGGATACCACTGGATCCACAGGGTGGTGATTCTCTCACTCTCTTTATCTCCCCCCCCCCCCCCCATCCCTCTTTTCTATTTCTTTATCTCTCTGTATCTCACACTTACTGTTGACTTTGTCATATGGAGTCATTTGCACCTTAATTCTGGTAGAGGCATCTCTCTAATAATTGTAATGATCAGATCATAACAAGGAGTTTGCTATTTCTTAATAGAAGGTGGGTTTTATTGGTTTGGGTTTTTGTTAATCTACAGGTCTATTTTCTTCCAGAGAGATTTATAGATTAAGTTTCTTCAGTGGAACATTTTCCTCCAGTGCTTCTCAGAATTTATAACAGTTCTGCACACAGGAAATGCTGAGATGCTCCAAGGAGAGAGTGGAATTTAGGAGTGGGGTAAGCATGCCCAAATACCTGAAGGAACAGTGTAGGATTTGATTAGAAGTGTTAATGTGACTCAGAAAGAAGAATGAATTAACATGAGTTAATTCATGGGAGAGGTTATTAAGTCTCAGATTGGATGCATCAAAGTTCATCTGAGGGACAGCAGATTTCTACTGGGAAATGCTGAGGTATCTGAGATGTGAACTTTTGAGGAGTTCAGAAGCAAAAAGAGGTTTACCCTCATATGGGCACAGAAGGGTTTCAGTTAGGTGTGTAGAAGTACTTTAGCAGTGGTAACAGTGGGGTTTGGGTGGAAAAGAACAGGGTTCCCTAAATTCACCCAGCAAGAAAGAAGTCTGATTTGGGAATCAGTACACTAGTTTGGTTTTTTTAAAAAAAGAAAGAAATAGGCTAACACCTAATACTGAAATGTAGCTGAGTTCCCAGGATGGCTACTGTGACAAGGAGAGTGAGAATTTACTGGGAAATTGGAAGTGTTCTGAAAAAAAAACCCTGAAAGAGCCTTCAAAAAGACTCATTTCATCCTCAGGGGTTCCATAGGGAAAGCAGATTGACTCACTATAAGAGGACAAGAGAAAGGTACAGAGAATGAGTTAGAGATTAGGTGGGAAAAGCTGAGATAAGAACGAGCTAGAGAGTGGAGTGAGTCTTTCCACACAATAGTAAGTGAGGAAACAATCTTATGCAACAATATCCTGAAGCAGATGTAAAGAATGACTATTTTAGCAAGAAATACTTGAAAACACTCTTTGCTTTAGGAATTATTTTTGCTCAACATGAAAAGCTGCCATACAAGTCAATGGAGAATCATGAATGCAAGTTTGGAATAGGTTATAAAAATAAAATTCAATGACAGTCACACAGTCCTTGAGATAAGGATTTTTACATTTTAAACAATTTTTGAAACAGGAAAAGTTGTTGGAATAAAATATATAGTGCATATGATAACTAAATAATCTACATCTTAATGGAACTATGAAAAAAACAAAACCAAAAGCCTGCACAATCCTTGGGTGGGGGAAAAATTACATCATGAAACACCCTAGCAAAGTTCTGCACAGAGGTTCTGCTTGTCCCTGTTTACAGGGCTTCCCCTTTCATGTCTTAAAGGGAGGTGGGACCCTAACGGGGTCACTGCCAAGGAAGGGAGTGCAGGAAGCAGGGGAGGAAAGGTGCAGGCTGTGGAGTAGCAAAAAGAAGGAAGAAGGACTGGGAAGACTGAGGGAAGAGAGTGAGGGAAGAAGAGTAGCTAAGAGAGAGTAGAGAAGGGCAGAAGAGGAGAGGAGAGGTGGGCATATGTTCTGGGCATAGGGCTTCAGTCCTATATGAGCATCCCCTTGGAGGGGCTTATTGGTCAATTTTCTTGCTCAGACCTGGGTGATGTCCCTGAAAACAAGATGAAGATTGAGGTTGGGGCCCCATTTGCCACATTGCTCCTTTGGCTATGTGGGGAGTGATGGCTTTGTAAGGAGGGGGAGATTCCCTCTCCTCTCACTTGAGGGGGAACCTGAGCTCACCCCAGGCCCTTGTTCCTGTAGCGGGGGGCACTGTTCACCTGTCAGCTTTCTGCCAGCTGTCCTCCCATACCCAGTGTGACAGGCCCAATAATCTGGACTTATCCCAGCTGCAGCCTCTTGAGACAATATGTTGAGAACTCTGGCCTCCATCAGCCTCTCTGGGAGGCTCGGACCTATGTCTCTGGCTGCCCAGGTTGGTCTCTATCTTCTGGAATTCCCTCTCTTGTTTGTACTTGTGAGTGTAGTCTGCCTGTGGTGTGTCTGTGGGTTTTTTATTTGATTTTTTTTTTTACTAAAATCACTGCAGTATAGATTAGTTTGGCTTCCCAGGCCTGGAGTACAAACTTCATGTATGCCTGCAGATCAGTTGTGCCTTCTGTCCAGCACCACGGAGCATTCAGACTTGTTCCTGCTCACTTTGGGACAGCATTAGCCCTCTTGGTACAAAGGCTGGTTGTGCTAGCCTGGCTGTCTACCCTTATCAGGGTCCCTTCAGCATGACAGAAATTGAAACTAAAATTCCTTGTTTGTATTGTCTCATTCTTTCAGTATTGGAAGTTAAAAGAACCAACATATATATTTCCCATTCAGTAGATGTACCAGAGATTGCCATTAATGTTAAATACAGGGAAATGGCCTTTGTGCCTACCTTTTTCAAGAAGAACACTCATTCCTCAGCAAATGGCAAAGCAATTTGCAACTCTCCTTTAACTCATGCCATCAAAACTGCACTTCACATTTGCATTTAATTTTTCCCCACTATTAGCATTTTTTGGCTGCTGTAGGTTTAAGGTTTCTTTGTCCTCTTTAGGGAGTCATCAGTTAGTAGTTTGTTTCTAGCACAACTTTGGAATTATTTTTTTTGTTGTTGTTCAGGAATTTTCTGTCAGTGGAATTTTTTTCTGTAAGAGTGGTGGTTTTTATCAGATTTTTAAATAGCTCATCTTTCAGTTGCAGTGTGCAAAGTATAGTGTGAACAAGTAAAAATCATTGAGTTTTGTAGGGGACACTTAAGAGCAGCATAGGGGCAAAGCTGAGATGTATGGTGCAACCTGACTGATACGGAAAGTTAATATGTGTGAATTTTGGAAGTTGCCAAGACAGTTAATATCTTATCAGCAACTTCAGCCCTTTTTCCTCTGCCTAACTGGGGGGCTGAGAAGAGCAACATGTAACTGAAGGTACTACAGTGAACCTCAGCAAGCTTCAATTTAAATTAATCCATAAAGTTACAGCAATTGTAGAAAAATCCAGTTGTGGGCCGTAACTTCTGTTTAAAAAATTGCAAATTCTCCCTTGACTAGAGCTCACATGAATAAACATGAATAAACATGCTACTTGTATATTTCACAAACTGTCAAAAGTAAAAGAATAAAAAGTAAAAGAAAAAAGAAAGTAGGGTGAATTAGCAAATAAAAGTATTTCAGTTTTGTTATGTTATTTGAAGCTAATCCAAATTCAGAGAGATTATTTGTTCTAAGTTTTACAGGTGTGCTGCATTTTTTCTTGTAGAACTACTGTGAAAATGGAATAAACACCTCCTTTTCATGACCTGAAAAAACCTTACTGTAATCCCTTATGTCCTAATTTACTTTATGTAAGAGAGGCTTTACATTCAGAAAGTTTCTTTCATGCCTTTGTACAAATCATTAAAAAATCAAATGTGTGTGTTTTTCTTTATTTTGATATTAAAATTTATTAAACAGGGAGCGAGAAGGTGGTTGGAAAGTGGTAGAAGGGAGGTGCACAAGGGTGGTGTCCTGTTTGAAACACCTACGGTGAGCTTGCATGTAAAGTCTGATTTGAAACAGCTGGAGATGCTTGTCTCCTGAGGTTTCCATTTTGCACTGGTTTAACTGTGCATTTGCAAAGAGAGATGTATACAATGGCCTAAAGCAATATGAAAAGTGGAAGGTTAGAGACATTTAAGATAGACAGAGCTCTGCTCCTCTTTTTTGAGTATGAAAAGGGAGTAATATCTTGGTTCCTATAATACTCATCAACAGAAACTTAGAATTCAGTCTTGTACGTCAGCCTGTATTTGAGAAGTTAAGCCTCACCATGTACATGTTTTCACATCCTAGTTTTCCATTAGTGCAAGGGAAAGTAGAGTCCCGTGAATTCTGAGATAATAATCCATTGCTGTTGCTACAATTTTGACATATTCTCTGTCCTTCCTCTCATTCCTGGAAACAGTATATAACCTGATGGTTTCCATGCAGTTGCCACAACATATGACTGAGCCTTGCCCTTTGCCTCTCATTGTGAAATTTCGAACACCCAAGGCTATAAACAGACCTTGCTGATGGAGCTGGGTCCTGAGAGAATCACATTGTTCAAGATGAAAAATATTTTGATAACATTTTTAACACTGCACAGTGCACAGACAGTCTGTAGTCATTTACTTATGGTCAAATCAGAGATAAGAAGAAATGAGTGACATTTTAGAAACTGGAGAAATTATTCCTGAGTAGAATGACTTGTGGAAAGCCCTTGAGAAAATGACTGATCTTTGGCATTGTGAAAGAGAATATTGGTTTTTCTAATGAAACAAATGATTAAACAAAGCCTTGAAAACATAAATATATGTGTTATTCTAAGAACTGGTGACACTGATATTTCATGTCAGCAGAAGACACTGGACATAATGAATTGCTAAATTACACATAGATGTGGAGTCATACTTCAAACACTTAGGTGAAGCCTGAAATTTATGGGAAGTATTATATCCAATAATATGATATATAGACAGATTGTAGTATCAGTTTGTAATACAGCATACAGTATCATATTATAATCCATAAACTAAATTGGATCCTAATGATAACATATCTGGAAATGTTGGTTCAGCAGCCACTCCCAGAATGCTTTAATTAGGTTGGCTTTTCAGATTTTCAGGTTTCTTTCAAAATGAGGTTGAGCTGGTGATACCTACACTGCAGTGACCTGCCTCCTCCTTTGATGACATGAAATTGTGCTGGGTTACCCAAATGTGAAACTCTGCTGGCTGCTCCAGCAGTGTGTCAGAGAGAAGCACAGATATCTGTGCTTTATCTGTTCTGATATTCTGTCTGCCTTGTCCCCATTGTGGAGCTCAAACAGCCAGGAGTAAGGACAGGCTTGATGTTTCTTCTCGCAATGTTCCACTTAAAATCATGGCATAACTACTATCTGCCTTTACCTTTTTCTATCATCAGGAAGAGAAATGTGGTAGTTAAGTGAAAATGCCTGTGAAAAGATGAAGGCCTGGTCCTCCTCATCTGCATGCTCCTTGAGGGAGGCTATTGCCTCCACTGGAGTGTCTGGATTTGTATGATTCAGCTGGTCCTATTTCTGGTCAAAAAATAAAAATCAGGTAAACTAGCAGGATGCTACCAGAGATACTGGGAAAAGACAAGTGACTGTGGAGTGCCATGGATGTCAGAATTTAGCATTATGGGGCTCTTTTCTTTACAAAAGAAACATTGCATACACTTCAGCTAAGGTAAAACACTTTTTAGAGAAATGTTTAATTGTGTTTTAGCAACTATTTAGTATATGCAGTCATCCATTGTACTTTTTTGTTTCTGTAGACTTGGAAATACTTGAAGGCAGCATGTTTTTTTCCCTTACATATATTTTATAAATAATCAGTTTTAATTGCTGGCAATAAATGTAGGTGGGTAAAAGATTTTGAAGATATATGAGGTTGTGTCCAATGGTAATAATAACATGAACTGCCACAGAAAGCTGTGTTCTATTATGGCCTAAATTGAGAGAATACTGATCCAAAATTTTATTTCTTCATAAGGGTTGTAAAATTAGTACCAGAACTCTGTGAAGGAAATGTTGGGTTTTTTTCAGATAATTAAATACTGAGCTAAAACTGAATTTTAAAAAATGTAGACATATTGGAACTTCTGCAGAAACCATTGTTTCCCGTTATTCAGTAACTAGAAAAACCAAACCTTAAAATATATGTTCCTAGTTTTGAGGTTTCTGCATGAAAAGACATGTGTTTTATCTTATCCCATTTCTCACAGTATCAGTGGTGTCAGTCTCAAGTGTTATGACAAAAAATTATTTACACAGAGCTTGAACAAAAAAAACCCCACACCTAAATGTGATCCAATTAGTCTTTGAATAGAAATTGTCACTCTAAAGCTATGCTAAAAAGACAAAATGGGCACTTTGTTACACAAATAAAAATGTTCTACAATTATTTAATTGTTCTTTTTCATAATCAACAATGGAAAGTTTGCAGTGTGTCATAAATTTTAACACAAACTGCCTTTATCATTATACTTGAGACTGAGATATGCTTAATTCAATCATTAAATGCCTATCATTCAGTTTCTGAGTTCAAACCACAGCAATTGTTCCTGCAAATAAGTAAAAACCAAGGAAACTCCTTATACATTTCAAATAGGTGCATGCTGAAATCCCAGTGTGGTGTTTGACCAGCAGCATTCCTTTCTGAAAGTAAAGGTAGACAAAAGCTGTTCTTCCTCAAAAGTCAGATCTTTAGATTCTTAACTGGACCTGCTTTTGACAGTTTTTCCTGCCGTGCCCACATAAGGCTATTAGAAGTCTGTGCATGGATCAGGCAGCAGCACTTTACAAATATCAGTGAGCTTGTGTCTCATTATCCCTGGGTGATCAGCGGCATCCCACGGAGATCTTTGTGCAACTTTGACACGGCAGGCGTCAAAGTTGAAAAGCCTTTTGGAGGATTAGTGGAGAGAAATGTTCCCCTTCCCAGACAGACATAAGCCGCATAACTTCTCAGAATATTTTTTATTATTCAGATGATAAACCTCATTTAAAGTGATATCTCTTAATTAAGCAGGATTTGAAGCCTGTTGATTATCTTCAAATAGAAAGGAGTAAGGCTTTTTAATTTCTAGGCTTGAGGAACTCAAAAGACAGACACAAGGGTATTTTTTAATTGCTGAAAATGACTGCTGCACTGCAGGTGCTGTGAGGACTAGCATGACATATTGTAAGGACAAGCAAGATTTGAAACACTAGCATTCACAGTGGATCTCCTTGACAGGATTCAGTATGGCTGAGACATAAGATCTCAAAGCCTGGGAGAGTCTCCCCAGAGATATGTTTGGAGAAAACACTCTACATGCAACATTTCTGTTTTGTTTAGAGAAAAAGCATTGCATTGCTTGACACTTGTGATTTATATGACCACAATCCCAGGTGCATTATCAGCTCTTCCAGAGGCATCCTTGCTGTGAAATTACAAACATACAGAAAAAACAGAAAAAGTCAAACCAAACCAAAGCAAGCAAGCAAACAAACAAACCAACCTCCCCCCAACCCAAATAAACCCTCCACATCCAGGATCTATCAATACTTGTCAATCATTTAAAGTAATACAAAGAGACAAATGCTTCCAAAATATTACACCAACACCCAACTTGGAAAAAATCTACAACATGAATAAAGGCAGGAAGGGTAAAGAGGAACTTTTCTGCATGATAAATTATGTTGCTAGCCACAAGCTGTGTCTAGAGGGTACTTTGTAACCCTCAGAAAGATCTTATCGCACATTTTCTACTGATAACATTATGAATTGTTGTTCTATTGTATATGCATTGTTTTTCTACTGCACTTTATACCATAATGATAAGGACCACAGAGGGGATTTTCTGGGGCACAAGATGACAGATACCAGTTTCAATAGGTGACCATCAGTTCCAGATCTGGAACTTAGACTTTGGCAGAAACACGGATGGAGGTGTCTTAATCTCTGTCATAGGAGTAAAGAACAGCAAGAAATGCGACAGTTGCATCTCAGAAAGTTCTTCTCTGTATGGAGATTACTGTTCCTAAGGACCTTTGGCTGTATACACTTGCCTAGACTGTTCCGAATGACTTCAGACAAGCTTTCTCACATCAGGTCTAAAAGGTGGATTCTCTTTGAGTAAATTACTGCAGAGTAAGGGATAAGATCCCATAGTCTTGAAAAATTCTCATTTGCTGTAGCCACACATTGGAACATCAACAACTTTTAGGGATGACAGATACTTAAAAACCCTCATTGAAATAAAATCAGTAATCAGTACAGTCCAGTTAACAGTTTCATACAGATATATATTACACATAATATTAAAAGCTCTTCTTTCTACCACTAAGAAGATTATGCCATCCTGTGTTAAAATAATTTTGCAAAACTAACTAGATATACACACCATGTTAAACATAAACTCCAGACTTCCACAAACTATGAGGCTAAACTTTTTTAAGAGCAACAGCTTGCTCTCACAGATTTAAGAAAAAAAAACTTGGATGCTTTTATAATCTTCTGTCTGTGTGCTGGTTGCGTGCTGGTTGCATCGGAGAAGTGTGGACTTTAGCAACTATGGAAGAATGAGAACTAATCTCAAATTTATTTCTATTTTTTATCAGTTTGGCATGATTAAAATATCATAAAACTAAACTAAATTAATGGTCTGTTTCAATTCCTATGTGAGCATTGTCAATCAAAGTACTCGGAGACATATTTTTTACATTAAGTAAGATTTCTTTGTGCAATTTAGACCCCTGAAAAACAATTTAGTTCACTCTCAATTTTTTTCTTAATAAACTAATCAGTACATTTAAGAGATATCAATATCAAAATATTGATTTTAGACCCTTTTAAGAATAGAATTCCATACTTGAAGAAAAGTCTTGACACAAAATACAGTCTGAAGTAAGAGGTTTGCATATGCTGTTTTTAATAGAGTCACAGTCCCCTGAGCTTTCTTTGAAAAAGGAGTTGAGTGAAGAAAGCAGAAGTGTGTAGAATAAGGAAATTCAAGTAAAATTTTATAATAATGAAAAGTTATTTTTAATTTTTTTCCAAATAAAAAGTACATTTTTCTAATCTATTAGAATTATTTAAGGAGGTGAAAGTAGATAAAAATGGAGATGTGTTCAATGCACTGGGATTCTATAAAATAAGAGTTGTTATTAAAATTATTTTTACCATTAAGTCATTTCTTCTGGTAAGGTAGGGTCTCCAAAGTTATTCCCTGACCTTTCCCGATCTGAGAAAACAAATATTGATGCAATACTTATCTCGCACAGAAAAATGTTTTTACAATAATGGATTGTCATAATTTAGGATTTAAAATATTCCTGCTTCTGTTCATAAATTCCAGCAGCTACAGCCGTCAAACTCAGAGGTAAAAAAATAACTGAATTTTAGCAGTGATGAAAACAGCTGTGTTCAGGGAATTTATAAAAGTTATAATAAGTAGTATTTCTTAAATAAATTAAATATTAAATAAATTAAATAATCATATTAAGCAACAAAATATATGACTGATAAATTAAAATACTCCCAATGAAATACTTATAAACTATATCTAAAGCTTTGAATGAGTATTATTTAAAACACCATAGCCAGAGTCTTGCATTTATAAAAGCATATCAAGAGTTAGAGTTCAACAGAGAAGTTCAATTCTGGCAAGTTAATGGAATTTTAGCATGTTTTTTCCTGAAAAGTGCTGCAATCTTTTTGCCTAATGTAACCTATCTCGTTTCAGTTAATGGCACTGAAGCATCCTAAAGCTAAATAACTGAGGCAGGATTGAGATCAAAAGTAGCTCTTAGACAGGAAAATGCTAAGTGCTGTATTACAGACTTCCATCATTTATTTGCACTTACAAAAATTGAGACAAAAATCATTGAAAGTCCCTCTTTGCTACGTGTTGCACGTTGCCTAGAATGATAATTTCTGACTTGTTTTCTCACCTGGTGTACAGCACAGCTCATGGAGTCAAAAAGGTGCAAGTGATGACACGGCCCTAATCCATGCCAAGCTTCACAACTGCTAGAACAGGTAAGAGAGCATCAGACAACCTTTCTCCCTGGGAAATGCTGTGTCCACCAGCACACAGACAGGCATTGTGCATGGAGGGCTTATTTCAACACACTAACTGTGCTAGCCTTTGGATACATCTAATTATACTTTATGCACCTATTGGTAGAATAAGGATCATTTTTAATGCGTGATTATCAACACTGATGAAAGAGAGTCAAACTCATGCTGTGGATGGTTTGGCTTGAAGCCCTGGGTATCTTAGGAAGATTTAGATGTCATTAAGAAAAATCCATTGTTTTCAGAATAATTGTTTCCATGCTGAGAAAACGTCCCCCAGACTGCAAAACCAGTATATTAACTTAGCATAAGAAAACAATCTTATGACATTTTTTTCCACTGGGATGGTAGAAACACTAATAAGAAAGCAAGTGTGCAAAAATGTTTATTGATGGGAAATCAAACATACTTAGAAAACAAAACCTTACAAAAACCTTTTTTTTTTAAAAAAAAAAAACAAAAAAACAAGGTATCAGGAATTTCATATGACTCCACAAACACATACTGTTTAATAAAGTATTTAGGTCCCACTGGAGTTAAAGACAACCTGGAGTTTTCCTGGCAGTTTTTCCTGAGAACTTTTCTTGGTCTTACACAAGACTGAGTTTGGAACTACTGACACTTTGCTAGAGAATACAAGGATCTTATGCATTTGTGTCAAGGCTGCCTGCTCCTTTTCTGAGATACACTGACTTAGCCAGGCAAACATGTATTGCTCTGGGCTCGTTCTCCTTTGGGCTCTTTTGATCACTCCACATATGGAAACAAGAAAAAAAGTTGCCTCAGAGGCATAAATTTCCTGAACTCCACTTCTGGGCTGATTTATGTATGCCACACCTTAACCCTCTCTGATGTTAGCCTAGGGCGTGACAAACAAGGCTGCATGTGCTGCATATTTTAATTTTGCTATGCTGTTATAACTGATTGATCTGAACAGCAAAGACAGTGAGTAGTACTGAGATTTACTGTAACATTTAGTTTGAATAGAAAGGGGTAGGTTTTCAGTAATAGGAAAAGAGTGAAAGTAGTAAATGAATTAAATGTTTAAAAATATTTTAGCCTTTGACCAAAGTCTTGTTTACATTCACAAAACAGGAACATGCAAAGGGTGATCCTTCCCATGTAGCTCCTATTCAGACTTCCTTGGACTACTGTCCAGTGAGCTCTTCAGCTGCATTGGTTACAGTCCCAGTTGGGGTGATCAGGCAAAACACAGTCTTTGAACACCTAAAATCTTTACTTTTTCTTCTGAAATATTGAGTACTTCGATATAGATCCTGATACAGAAGCCTTTTCCTACAGGATTAACATGACATTTTTAGGTGCTGAGGGATTTCGTTTCTATAGTCTTCAGATCTTGAACCACTTTCATACTTGTGCTGCATGCTGAAAAATGATCTTGTCTAGATGTTTCCTTAGGTATGAATCAGTCTGGGTTTACAAAGCACAAGTTTTTCAAGTAATTTCTTCCAGTATAAAGGCAATTAGGCACCTCAGTGAGATGCATGCCAGACTGGATTGAAAAATCTGTATTTCAAACAGGAAATAATTTAGGATAATAAAAATTTCAAATACGAAATGTAATCAAGGAGAGGGAAGCTAAGATGAATGCAATCTATTTATGAAGAGACAGGTGAGACAGTTACATTATCTCCATGAATTCTGCTTTGCTCTTTCCTATGAGTTATTCAAGCCTTCAGAAAAATCATAGAATAGGAAAAAATCCCTGTGGAAGAGGTGAGGGATGGTTTGTTGTTTTTTTTTCACATTATGTTATTGAGAGCATGATTTCCTAACCTTTACTATCTGAGTATTAGTTAATACATTAATGAATTTTAAAGTTTAAAATTTTGCATTTACCATTTGAGTACTCTAACCAATTGGAATTCCTGTTAAATCTAATTTTATTAGGGAAAACAGAAAAGCTATGCATTTTTAGATCAAAATCTTAACTTCTCTTTAAACCCTGATCACCTATCAGTTTGCTACCTCCCATATCAGTCATGAGCTATTTGCCCCAAAACAATCATCAATAAAGGATTCATGTTACTCAGCCTGCAATGAAGCTCTTGTTGCTTTCAGTTCAAAGGGCTTTGTGGATGTGTGGGTACCTTTAAGCAATAAAAGATTTGTGAGAAAGCCAAGTCATTATGGTACACAATAAGAAACAGGAATTGTAAGCTTTAAAGAAAGCAATGGCTATTTTACTTAGATTTTTAAAAACTGCATCATTCTCTCATAACTGCTGCAAAATATTGACTTGGGGGGGTTTTAATTCAGAAAAGTTCCTGCTGATCATAATCAGATCAATAATTTATTTTCAATTTTAAAAATTGAGTGCCTAAATATTGGCTGCTTGAATTCTGCAGGTAAGCGGAGAAATCACAATTATTCCCCTAAAGGGGACCAATGGACTTGTAACAAATCATTTTCACCACGCTCAGCAATCAGCTTCCCTCTTACCTAATGGCATCTTGTCAGTATGATAAAACTGTAGTTCAGTGAGGAAAAAAAAGGGAAATATCACCTGTGGGTCCACAAATAAAGGAGATAAGAGGGAAGAAAGCAGTAGGTTGGGCATACAGATATTACTGTCCTTACTGACGCACTGCACACACAGTAGCCAGGGAAACAAAGGAGACGAAGGACTGGCTACATTTATTTATTTTAGTAACTGACAGTCCTGATTCTATAAATAATCATTTAAGTCTAAGCAGAAAGTAATACTATAAAAATATGCACTTCCCTCAATTTAACTAACTTATGCATTCTTTATAGCTGTTCTTTCCGGGTGCTGATTATAGCATTACTGTGGCATCTAAATGCCTTCCAGCAGCTCACTGGCAATGTGGTTGCTAATTGCTATATTTTATTAGAGAGCTTGATCTTGCAGAATGTCATAAGAGTTGCATTTGGAGCAAAGACAAATCTCCATTTGTCAGCATCAGAATTTCAGGAATGGACTGAAAAGTTCATGTTTTCTCCAATCTGTTACATTTCATTCCACACACATATACATATTCTGCATAGTCTGGTTCTTTCTTTCCTTTAAAAAAAATTGAGGAAGAACTTCCAGCATTTTAAAACTGAGGATTTGTGTCACTTGTTGGAATGAGCTACAATGTTTATAATGCTTAATCTGGGTTGTTTTTTTTTCCTTTTCAGCTGCAATACATAAATTAAATTGTTGGTAATACAGAAGGAATTTTTTATCTTGTAGATATTTTGATTACCTCTAGTGCTTTTGCCTAAACTGTTCAATTTATAGCAGCCACAGAAATTTGTTCCTATGAATCAATAGGAAAGCTCACATGTAGAACAAAGAACAACTCTGCTATGGCAGAGGACTTGAATGGATATCCCAGATGGTCTCTTCTAGTATTGTATGCCCCTAAAAGAGCCAAGAGGAAAGAAAAACAGCTTGGGAAGATGCACTTTTAGGAATCTTATACTGCATTTGTTTTCACTGTTTAACAAATCTAAATGCTAGCAATAGGTATGGTCAAATTTAAATGAGATGCAGTCAATGAGCCTTGGATCTTAAGTGCATTCAGTTTCCTAAAAGAGTAAGTGATAAGAATTGTTATGGCTTGAAAATCGATCTTGGGAAATTTTTACAATGGCAGTGTAATCAATCAGAGAGTATCTGTGTACAGCATCACATTACAGAGTTATGCATTCATGGTTATTAGCATAAAAGAAAACAAGAAAAACTCTTCTATAGCATTGTGTGTCTGTGTATCTGCCTATATCTATATCTAATTTCTGTCTATATCCACACACTTGTATAAATGCATACGTGCAGATACATAAAATCGTATAATCACCTTTATTTTACTAATGATTGTAATCATTAGTAAAATATAATTAATGAATTAATTGTTACTCCCAGTAACAATTCATTATTATTATAGCTCAGCTTTAAAGACAGGCCATGCATGTTTCCTGTACGTCCTGTCAGTTGCTTTCATCCAACTGAATACTCTATTAAATAGCTGAAAGCTTACCAGCAGTCCTATGAACAGCCTGAACAGACTGTCCCAGCTTTCAGGGGATGAATTATGACATGCAGTCATATGCCTGAAACTAAGCCATGAGTAGAAAAGTACATTTAATTTCTGCAAAGTAAAGTCAGTTGTTAAGTATCTGCTAAAAAAAATAATTTAAAGCTTATACCTAGCTAACTGTACTACTGTTAAGAAAGACTGATAAAGTTTTATGCATTTATTCTTTCTCATTCCTTCCTCTAATTTTTTCTCTTTCCCCTTCTGTTCCACTTTTTCTTCATTTTCCAGCACCCCAGGATCTGTGCATTGAGCTTGATGTAGTTAGAAGAATTGGACTGTAAATTAACACTCACTTGTTCCTTCATTGTTTGTATGTTACATCTAATGAAAAAAAAAAGGAAAAAAGAAAAATTGAATTTTAAAAACCTTACGTCGGTACATGGTGAGTTTAAGTTCATTGCCATAGTGACTACTGCTTATTTCTCAAGCTTAGTCTTTCTACAATAACAAAGCTATCACCCACACATCTCTCTGCTTATTCTTCCTCTAATAAACATTCAAATACACATAGTACCAGAGGATAAGTACAGTAGATACTGTACTTTGGTGTTTTTGTGAAAAATAACAGAAAAGAATGTGACCTCTGTGTGTGGTGAGAACTTAATGTGGAAAAAATGTACATAGATAGGAGTTAACTTACTGAAGAGAGAAGTATCAATTGCAAGGGATTAATGAATTTCTCTAACATTCATCTTATGTTTTTAAAAAGTGAAATATTTTCTGATTTTTTTGAAGTCATATTGATCTTAGGCAATTTGCAAACTTACTTTGTAAAACAACAAATGCTATTACAGTTTCTAAAACAAATCTCTTCTGTAAGTTATGTTCCCAATCTTCCCTACTACTTTTCCTTTGTGGTGCCTCCATGAATGCAGTTTTTCACTTGAGTTACTACCTCCTTTAGGAAGACAAGGTAAAAAATTGTTACAGACATATCCTTTTCTAATTCTCCAGTCCCATTCTCTGTAAAATTATTGTAAATAGACATTACAAAATTATGGAAGAAGACAAATGGTGTTCATTTACATAAAGAGGCTTGTAATTTATTGTGAAGTCACATGTAACATCTAGGATGTTATGGGATTGTGTAAAAACTGGAGAAGTTCTATCACTGTGTCTTCATAAAGTACAAAAAACCTAAAAACATAATTTATTTGGAACCATGTTATTAATAAAATTTGGCTTCTTTCAACCAACATGTTTTTTGGAGATTTTCCCCAGAGGGGAGGAGCAGATTTTAGATGCTTTTTAGGGCTTAATTTCATAGTCTCATCAAAATGTTACGTTTTATTTGAAAAAAAGCTGAAACAACTAATTTTGAACATTTAACGGCAGAATCTAATTTTGTCATCTCACAACAGCATTTTACACCAAATTTTATCATGATTATAAGAAAAAAATATAAGAAAAAGATGTTTTTAAACTTTTTACAAACCTTGACAATATACATTTTTTTTACAAAGTCCAAAACTGGTATTCACGTGCAGCCAAAACTATGTATTTTCTTGAATTAACTTCTCTTTTTGATCTCAGAAAAAAAAAAAAAAAAAAGATATACTGTTATTTCAACTCTAATTTCAGTGTTCAGTGAAGCTATTACACATTTTCCTCATCCATTCACCACACTGGAACTTTACCAAAGCATTTGCAAGCTTTGTTGCCTCTCTTAGCAATCTGGTGCTTAGAGGGAGATAGATGCAAATGTTGTTTCTCTCTCTAAACCATAGTCAAAAAGAACATTGGCACTAAATCAGTAACTTTGTTGGCAAAGCTAATTTTTTTATCCTCAGTGCTCTACCAGCTACTTATTGTTTTCCACCTTCATTAAATTTTGATTTTCTTTACCTTTTTGGACAGATTTGTTGTAATGGGACTTCATGGGTTGAGCACTTACCCTGGCAGATTGACCTTACTCATCTTACTTGGATATAAAAGTGTTTCCTTCAGGCTCATGAAGAAAGATTTTCCAAAAAAGCCTTTACTTCAAAGGCAGGCTATCTGTATAGATACCCTGTCCTTGGAGAACTGTTCTGTCCATTACATCACATATAAATATACATATAAAATTCTGCAAGTTAGAAAGACCTTTGAGTCTCTTAAGCAGCTTTTTCAGCAGTTGGAATTATCTCTTATCTTTCTCAGCAGATTCATCCTTCCCAGCTTCCCAGTTTTGTCTAGGGGAAGGCAACCGAAGATTTCTTCCAAAACCCTGAATCCAGGAGTCTGCAGGGCTGTGCACTAATTGTCATTGAAGGGGGGTAGCAAAATTCTGAGCAGGTTTTCTGAAATAATCAGGACACAAGAAAATGCATAGCATTTTCTCATATGCAGCAGCTCCATGCATGTTCAACGCAGTAAAGAATTCACGTATTATATTGCAATGAAAGTTGTTTTCTATGGATTTCTACATGCCTCACAGCAAGGCCTTGATATTTAATACAGAGTCGATCAAATGCAACCTCGTGTTACATTTAGAACTCCCAGCATCACAAATCATAAATTCAACAGCAGAATTCAACAGAATGATGAGGTTGGAAGAGACCTCCAAGATCACTGAGTCCAGCCCAGCCCTGACACCACAACTAGACCATGGCACCGAGTGCAACAACCTGCCAAAGGGGATCAGCAGAGAAAAACCTAAGACTATGATATGAATGGCTAGTGATGACAATCAATTTCTTCTATTAAAAAGTTATGTTATAGTGTGTTTGGTTCATTTCATATACTGTATGATTCTGACACAGTTACCTTCCATGACTGTAATGAAACTCAGATTTTAGAAAACAGGTCATCAAGCTCTTTGCATGTTTTATGTGAGAGAGCTGTTAAAATCATCTGAAGGGCTGGCCAGAAAGAGTAATATACTTTTAAAAAAGAACAGAGCAGAAGGAAAATCATGAAACAAACGCCACAGAATAAAATGAGAACACCCAGGAATACGCCAGTGTTAACAAAATACCAATAGGCCTGGAACATAAACGAAAATCATCACCTTCTACTACCCTTTCCTCTGGCAAAATTCATAGGGAGCCCAGAGAGTAACTCCATTTTGATCTCCTAGATTTTCTATCCATCTTATGAATGTGAAGGTACTGAGAAAAAAGCTGTTAGTCAAAATAGCAGGCTATAGCCATTTTCTTTTAGAAATGTGACAGAATATACTATGTCAAAATCAAATTCTATTTTACTGTGAAAGTTTGCAAAAGTCAAGAAGTTACAGTATTCTAAAAACTTCTAGATTTTTAATTGAGTCACTTTATTTGAAGTAATCTTTCCAATATGTCTAACAATGAGTTTATATGCATTTATTACATATTTATATGCAAAAGTTGTAATGTGTAAACCAGATATATGTCCTTGCAATTATGTGCTAATACATTCAGTTAAAAGATCTCCAGACTGGATATTAATAGAAAGTGCATATCTATATCTTAGGGACTGGACTGAACATCAGTTGAAACAATTTTACGTTTCAGATCTTGGTTACTGTTTCTCTCTTTCAAAAAATGCTGCTGTTCAAACGTAAATATTTGACGCAAACAAGCTTCAGTGAACACAGTAAATAAGCTCTCTCATTTTATGAGTATCACATATCACAGTCTCTGAGCACTTTACAAGGGAGGATACAGGCTGAGTCATATATGATTTCATAAATCAAGCTTAGCTGAATCAAGGCAATTCCTTCTAAGTTAAAACTTTGAAAGTGAGTTCGAAATTGAAGTTCACAGTGATTCAACACAGTAATTGGTGGTAAAAGTGATTGATTTTAATAAGACAGTTTGAACCTACTGGCATACCAGGATAAGCTTGGAGAAAGCTCAAATATCAGGGCTAGTGACATTGCTAGTCATAGAAACATAGAATCAACAGAATCTTGACCACAGGAGTTTCTCAAATTCGGTTTTGACTCAATTGTGTAACTCTTTCTTTTCTCATTGGATGTAGCCCTGCAACAATCTGTCTCTTCCACACAGTTTCCAGGTGAAGAAAAGAAAAAAACTACACATAAATACCAGGTTTTGGAATCCAAAGACTCACACCATGGATCACTGCACATGGTTGTAGAGTTTACTAGGGAATGCATGCTTCCATGATTATTATATTTCTTGGAAAAGAGGTAACAGCTTCTACAGCATATGAAAGGTGTATGAAAGGTGTTTCTATATGGAAAAGCAAAAATGGTTGTCAGAATGCAAAGCTTAAATCCTAAAACAAGAGAAGGCTCCTTTAAAGCAGCAAGTACTCGGGCTCTAGACAAAGTCCAACCAAGCCTTTTTGTTTGGCAAATCCAGCAGCTCACACAATGGGGGCCACCCAAAATAGCTAACCTCATAGCAGGCCAGAGCTAGCACTGATGCAATAAGAAGTATTTTCCCTATTAAAAAGTTAGGATGCAGTTTGACTAATATATTTACGTGGATTCCAAAGCACTGTGCATTCCCATCTTTAGACATTCACTCATTCCTCCCACCAACCTCTGCCTTCACACCAGAACAAGTGTTTGTGTAACCAGCTGACAAATGGGACCAATTCCCCCATTCAAATCCCTTCTTTATTGTGAGGTTTATTGTTCTTAAGCTGGATCTATGCCACATCTTAGCTTACCTTTTGATCTGATGCGTGCTTGTGATGCATAGGTGTGGGAAGAGAGAAAGGTGGGGAGAGGGATTGCTTAATCCTGTACCGTACCTACAAGAGGTCTGTGTGATTGTCATTGCCATGGTCCCAGCAGTGGCTGCTTGCAATGCAAATACAGGAGGTCAGTGTAAAGAGCTGAAACAGAACACTTAAAGGAACTTAAAGAACTGAGCTTCTTAAAGCCAGGCTCATTTGGAACTTGTCTTCCTGTTGTTCTGGAAATAGGACTGTATGAAAGGTGTTTTTAAATAGCATTGCATAAAGAACATGTTTCTCTCAGTTTCTGTCTAATCTTCTTCAGCTTCACCTGATCTTTAATTCTGGCTAACTATAGGGCACAGTAGCAGAATAGTTTGAGGTGTAATTAAATACTCCTGGTAGCAGGGATCTGCTTCCAGAAAGCACTGAAAAATCAGCACAGCTTTCAGATTAGGTCAATAATGGTAGAAACTCTCAGTGAGATTTTTAAGGCAGCAAAACTGTCCATGTGCTACCCTGAACTATAAACACATTGAAGTAGTGTTTGATAAAGAGAGGGTATGGTTTAAGAAATCATATAAAAATGTATGTTCTGGGCAGAGAGGTTTTGTATGGTTCTTTTTTTTTTTTTTTTTTTTTTTTGCCTAACTGTATTCACAGTCATTGTACAAACAGTACAGCACACTGTACAGTACAAGCATTGCACTGTATTTGTACAGTACAAGCATTTCTAAGAAAACCATTCAAGAAATCAAATTGTAATACCATGTGTGATAGGACAATTTTTAGCTAAAAAAAGTATGGATAACACTTGTGTCTTTAATTTAAAACTAGTAGCACAGCATATATCCTCATCAGAAGCATTGCTTCATCACTTGTGGCTTTTTCTAAAAAAAGTATCATACCTAGTAAGCAAAGTATTTTAGAGCAATCAGAACTCTTTCAAATTCATCCAGCTTTAGAGCTGAAAATAATTTGTACAGTCAGCACTTTCAATAACAAGTTGTCTCTCTAACACAGGAACCATGCTAAACTGGATTTTACTATTCAAATAATTCTGTTTTATTTAAAAAATAAAAATGCCCCAAACACAAACTTTGACAAACACATGTACTAAAGCTTAGACTAGGAACTGATAATTATCATACATTTCCTACTACAGGTTATTCTAAATACTGAAATCTTTAATATTCAGATTCTGTGTATCCATGGCCTGTTTTCAACCCACCAAATTTGCCTCAACTCTCCCCTCATATTTCCATAGAGACTAAAAGTGCATTACCACAGCTCTTGGTTGTGTTCCATAACTGCAGAGCCCCATGGTCCTCCTTCCCATGTTGCACTGCCTAGCTCAGACCTAAGAGCACACTTGTTGCCCTCTGTATTGATAACGTGGCTGGATGGCTGCTGCCAAATGTAGTAGGCAAGTGTGGCTCTTCCATTATTTTCCTTGCTTGGGCATTGATAAAAATGCTTTTACCTGCATAGTTCCCAATCTTCCCCAAACTTGTAAGAGTACAACTGCACCAAGCTATTGTTATAGTCAGTGCTGGTATAACTCAAACATAGCTTAAAAGGTCTCTCTAAAAGCTTATTACACCAAATTTGGTCAACAGTGAAGTAATTGGCAATACTTCTGTAAGAAAGGTTACTTGGATCTTAATGGATTAATAAGAGCAATACATGACAGTGTGTTAGTGTTGAAACATTTGCAAAGTAAAAACATTTTTTCAGAGACCAGGGCTGCTGTTCAAACTTAAATATGAACTTACTGAAGTCCAGGTAGACAATATCCACTGCTCTCCCATATACCCTGCCAGCAGTTTGCTTGGTAACATAATCATAGAAGGCTATCAGGTTGGTTAAGTATGACTTTCCATTTAAGAACCCATGCTGACTACCCCTCATCACCTTCCTGTCCTTCATGAACCTGGAAATGGTTTTCAAGATCAGTAGTTTTCAGGATCTGTTGTTCAATAACTGTGAAGCAAGGCTGCATTCAGGTCCATAGGATTTATTTATGTCAAGTAGTTTAAGTATTCCCCAATCTGATCCTCTTCTGCCAAGGGTATGTCTTGTTCTTGCCTTTCCTTCTTCTCTGCAGGTCCTGGGATTTCTGAAGGCTGGTCATACTAATGAAGATGAAGGAAAGAAAGCATTTGATACCTCAGCCTCTTCAATGTCCTGTGAGACTGGGCCCTTACCCCACTAGCAGCAGACTCCCCTATTCCCTACTCTTCCTTTTGCTGCTTATGGACTTACAGAAGCCCATCCTGCTGCCTTTCTTGTTGCCTTGTCCCCTCACCAGACTCAACTACTGTTGAGCTTTGCCCTTCCTAATCCTATCATTGCATCCTCAAGAATTGTTTCTATGTTCCTCTCCTGTTACCTATCACTTTTTTCCCCCCTCTGTATGTTTGCTTTTCATGGTTGAGTTTTTCTAGGAGCTTCTTGTTCATTCATGCAGGCCTTGTGGTATCGTTGCTTAACCCTCTGCTCATTGGGATGGACTGTTCTTGAGCTTTGAAGAGATGATCTTTGAATATCAAACAGCCAGCCTGATCCCCTCTTCTTTCCATAGCCTTATCCTCTGGGACTTTCTCAGGAAGATCCATGAAGAGGCCAAAATCTGCTTTCCTAATGTTCATGGCTGTGATCTTGCTGTTTGCCTCACTCCATTCTTTTGGGCATCTAAACTCCACTGTCACTGAAACCTTCAGTCTTCACATCCCTGACAAGCTCTCCCTTATTTGTAAGTATGAGGCCTATCAGGTCTTCTCACTGATTTCACTGTCATCTCTATCAGGAATTTTTTATCAGTGGTTTCTAGGAACTTCCTGGATTTCTGAATGCCCTGCAGTTATCAAGGTGGTTAAAGTCCACCACAAGGATCAGGGCCTGTCTGTGAACACGAGGCTTCTTCTAGCATCATCTCCTGCTTCCCTGAGCAGGCAGCCTGTAGCAGACACTCCCTGCAGTGTCATCCATACTGGTTTGTCGTTTAATCCTCTCCCCTAAGTTCTCAGCTGGCTCCTCATCCATCTTCAGAAGGGCTCCATATACTCTAACTGCTCTCTCCCAAAAGGGTCCCCTAAAGGGAAACTCCCGCCCATTGGTTTCCTGTCCTGAAGGGTCCTTCCTAAAGGGCCTGTATCCCTCCACTGCATTATTGCAGTTATGGGAGCCATCCCACTACCTTGCCATGGTGCCAACAAGACCATAACCCTGCAATCCCATGCATTTCTCTGCTTACTCACATTTATTTCCCATGCTGCACCCATTTGTGTACAGGCACTTCAGAGACACTTGGACATGTCATTTCCCAGAAAGGATCAGGGAATTTTTCCCAAATGGATGTCTTGTAGGCTCTTCCTTGATTCTTGAAAATGCCTAAGGTCATTTAAGCTCCTTATTGTGGTTTCTGTGTTTGCCTTCACTCACACCACTCTAGGCCCTTTGCTAGACAGCTCTGTCCCTCACCCTCTCACAGGCTGCTGGCAATGGTCTTCATTTCACATCACTCCCAATTTAAAGCCATTCTGAGGAAGTCAGATATCCTGCTGGCAAAGATACCTTTGCCTCACTTAGTGAGGTATATCCCATGTCTCCCATGCAGGTGCTGATCCTCGGACAGCATCCCAGGAGCAGAGAAACCAAAACTCTCTTGCTAAAACAAATACCACAGTCAGTACTGCTTGGTTTGTTTATTCTACCAACATGGCCTAAACATAAGAACTGCTAAATGTTAAGGGTTTTATGAAAATTTATAAAATTCACTTTGAGTCAGAATTTTAATGTGCTTCTATAAATGATAGTAACCGTATATATTTATATTCTACTGTGTAGAATTTAAGACTAACAGATGCTAACACCTATAATACCTATGTCCTGCTTTAAAGAACAACCCTACTTAAATAACAGGTACTCAGCTTATCCAATACCATTTCCCTCTGAGAAAGCTTCAGCAAATCTTTCAGGACTGAGTGAAAATCATCAAGGAATTCGAAAGCCAAGGTATTTCATTTCCTTATGTTACCCTAGGGAAGATAAAATTCCTTATGTTATCCTAGGGAAGATAAAATCTATGAGTCTAAAAAACAAACCTGACAACTTCAGAGATTGATTAAATTTACCTGCTTCATCCATACCATAAACTTCTGAACAATATCAGAGATGTTCCTGCAGCATTTGTCTAATATGAATGAGACCAGGCTCAGGTTTTATAATTTCATGAAGTCACTTGGTTATCTGAATGTATAAATTCCACTACAAAAACCATTAATATTTGAATTCAAATTTCTGTATATTGACCTAAATGTGCCCTTATCTAATTCTGAAGATACTTGTTTTTAAGCAACAGCTTGCAGTGGTTTTATTCATGATTGCTTATGTTCCTGCTAAGTGTGCACCTCTACCAGGTAAATGCACAGCCTGTGCTGCAGGCTGAGATTCCTTACTGCCTGAAGTGAATTTCAAATGTGAACTAACCTATACAGTCTGCCTGTTAGTGATCTTTTTTGGGGTTGATTTTTTTATAAAGTGAAAAAAGCAGCAGTAGTAGTAATCATCATTATCATCATCATCATCATCAGAGAAAAAAAAAAAAAAAAGCCCACACTTTTGCTAGTGATGAATTGCTAGTACCCTCTTCAATTTTCTGTGAAGCAAATTGGTTTAAATCAGTAAGCCAGGCAGCTCAGCAGACACATTTAACTCGTAATTGTGTCAAGAAAATACATCAGAGTAAAACTCACAGAAGAACTTAAGAGGATAACTATACTGTAAGAACCAGCTGAAGATATCTTTTTAATTTGTCCCTTGGACAAATGCAGGTGTTCAGACAGGTATTGCACCTTAGTGTCACTTGAAACAAGTACCTCACCCAAAGCTCTCTGAAGTCAATGGGAGGCTTTTTGTTAACCCTTCAGAGTTTTAAGTGAGGCTTTAAGGCTTCTACTTCAGCACCTGTGGGTACAGGCAAATCAGCATGGTGACTGCCATCCAGGTGGTTGGGGCACCACCGTGCCCAAACTGACAGTAAGTCAAAGCTTAATTGAAGAGCCTCAAACTTTACAGCCATCGTAATAATAATGAAAATAAAGATCAGAAAAGGTAATCCAGTCCTGTCTCTTATATCTCTTAATTATACAACTTTTACTAGTCTTCAAGAGAAAGAAGTGAAGACTTTTCCATATATATCTTCAAGTATAGCACAAACAATGATAAGCTTATGGGCAAGTGAGAGGCTAAGTAAGGATACAAAGTGGGTTACCCAGGGTGTCCTCTTGCTGGATGTCTCTGGTGGCTGATCACCAAGAGGAAGTTTCCTCTAGATGTGTAAACTAAGCTGACATTTAGATTACATGAACTAAAATTATAAAAACAGCTTTAAATGAAAAGGGCTAACAGTATGCAACAAGTACATTTTCAATTTCTCTGTTGCCTGAAATATCTTCACATTGCCAGTCACATTTCTACAAGCTCTATATGGCCCCTCACCCATATGTTCAAGTACACATTGAACAGGATCTTTCAAGGGCATGTTTTCACAGACAGCTTTTATTAAGAAACAACATAAACAGCATAATAAAAACTTGGGAGAGTTCCATAGCTTGGAAGAGACTGGGGCAGGGGGAAAGGTTGCAGAAGGAAAAACAGCAGCACAATATCAGTGTGGATATGAGCCAAGAGAGACAAGGAGGGCTTTGTTGATCAGGTTACTCCTCCTGCCATAAACAAACCTTCTCCACATTGTGCAGAAGATGCAAATGGACTCCCGTGCACTGGGTGGGTGGGATGAAAAGCTGTTATTTTTCGATTGTGCCAAAACCATTTCATTTCCTTTGTTTCAAAAAGCAATTTAGATTAATCCAAGGTAAAAAGTATTAAAAATATATATTTTCAGAGTAATTTATAAAGGTCCATATTCTTTTTCTGGAAATGGGAGAAGAGAACCTGTTTATCATACATAATTATTTGACCACCACTTTGCTCACATTTACCTGTCAACTGTTGGTCTCCCAAAATAAATAAATGTCTGATTCTCCATTTGAGTCTTTTTGTTTCTGACAGAAGGCATCAAGACTTCATCTAGAACTTTTGCTTTTTGTCTCTCTTCCAAACTCTATTTCCCTGTATATCTGAAATGTTGCATAATTTGTAGCAAGTTAGTTAACCATGCAGAGCATCTTCTGTACATTACTTTCAATCTTGTTTTCACCTGGGGAAAATTTTTGCAGCTAGGCCTGACCAGATAAATAACGAGATCATCAATTCAGCTATTTGGAAAACATAAGGCAGTGTGCACTGTCGGTTTTGCTGCAACAAGCTGGATATTCTGTATGGATGTATTTCCTACACAGGCTTTGTAAATGATGTACTTCTAAATTTTGAGAAACTTGCCTATGAGACACTTGCCGGAAGATAATTTTAATGAAAGAAACTATTTAAAGCACTGTCCTAAATAGAGTTGAATTTTATCATTTACTCAGGCACTTTACAAAATCAGAGTACAAATTCCCACAGCTTCCTCAGAAAGCAGCCAGCAAGGGGATGGAATACAAAGTGAGAGCAGAAGCAGCATGGAGGATGGAGGAAGGGAGGCAGTAGTCAGCAGGCAGTGTTGGCACTCTGCAGCTGTATGGACAACCCAGGGAAAGACATCTTGGTAGTACACAGCACCAGAGTAGTGCAGAAGTGGGTGCCCTTGGCTTGCTGCTGGAGGAGCGTAGGAAAGAAAGCTGAAGTTTGTCTTTGTGAATGCATTCCTGAATGTCTGAAGTATCAACTTCAATCAGACCAATAACACTGTTATGCATGGGCAGAAATACTGTATAGAAGTAATTTCTGACCATAGGTTAATTAAAGCGTTAGAGGCAAAGCTGATCACATTTTTTCATCTTATATGTTATACTCAAGCATTTGAAATTCTGCAAAACCTATATAGAAAAATTTTCTGTCACATCAACTTTAGTAATGACTTGGCTAATTAGTAATAAGTCAGCAGAGACCACATTTTAAGGAACACAAGAATGAAGAAGGCATGGTAGATCTTGGAGCTGTATATATCCTTCAACTGAGAAATGACAGTCAACAAAATCTATAATTTGATTATTATTCCTCTCCCCTTTCCACTCAACTGAATGAATTTAATCTCTTGCAGACAAAGATGTTATTTAAGCTCATGTTTCCTACTGTTTTGTATTCTTTAAAAATGAGAAGATAGAAAATCTCCTTATTTTCTTCATTCTCTATGCACTGCTTTGGTAAATTCTTTGATACAAAGAAGTAGGAAGGAAAGCTCTAAACTGAAGCATGATAAGGGCCAGAGAAAAAAATCCAGAGAAGAATCCAAAAAAAAAAAAAAAAAAAAAAAAGCCAAACAACTATCTGCCATTAACTTATTTCTGTAAAAAGCTAATATCCAAAATCTGATTTTTAGGAAGAAGTGTGAGATGCCAGCCAGCAAAGCAGTCTTATTCAGTAGAATGCCTAGGTAAATGGTGTAAGAAAATTCTCAGTTTCATTGATCTGAGAACATTTCACTGAGGTCAAAATGAGAAATTGATATACAGGCCTAGATTGAAACATATACTGATTCACAGTCTGAATATGAATCAGCATCAAATTTCTCCTTTAGGATCCATTAATAAAAGCTGGTACTGTAGTGCAAGACCACAGAGTCAGACTATATGAGCCTTCAGCTCTTCACACCTTCATCAGTGATGAGATGCAGTCAGCATCGGCTTGAGTCCCTTGGGACTTCTGTCATGTTGATTTCTTTTCCTAGTTTTAATCTTTTCTCTTTATGTGGTCATAAAGGCAGGGTAGATTATATAAATATAGATACATATTTTTTAATTTCTAGTTCTCTCCTAGCCTACAAAAGGTAGGTTTTATTGTCAATCGCTTCCTTTCTTATTATCCTTTTTCAATGTTGATGTGGAAGTTGTGAACTACTATACATAGTAACAATGACAAAACCATTTTTTTTAAAAAAAGAGCAAACTGGGAACACAGACATTTATTAACATGATATACAAATATGCTGGTTTATTTTAGATTATGCAGAAAGGTTAAATGTTTGTGGCCAATCAAAGTGACATTTAAGATGCTAAAACAACTGACAAATAAAGAAAATACTGATGGTTATTAAATAGTTACATTTGTCATTTAAGGCTGGAGATTTTACATGGAATGTATGACACATAAATAATAAGATACATTATAGATCACTCACTGTTCTGTTTTTCTGTCAGTAAAACTTTTCTACAAGCCGGAAAGAATAAAAGGGATCTTCAGGCTTTGAGACAGAAATCAACATATGCTGAAGTGTGGGACGTTTGACAAAACAGCACGTAGAAGAAATAAATATCAATCCAGAATGATTGAAAAATTATAGTGAAACACGAAATCTGTCATCTTATCCTGTAAAGAAATTTAGCATATAGAGGACAAGCCATGTTGGAACTCTGAAAATGAAAAGGAGCATCAGCACTGTAGCTGGCTGTTGGGAGGGGAAAGCTTTGGAGAGCTCCAGCATAAAGTCATGAAACCAAAGACAAAAATACTGCTCTCAGTAGATCTGAGCTACGCCCTGCAGATGTTAGGTCAGCACCTCAGAGAGACTACTTTTATCTCTATCCTCATAACAAATTCTTCAGAGGAGCCATGATTTTGCCTCTGAAATTCTCCAAATGCATTTTCCTGCAGAACAGTCTCTACTACACTGTGTTCATTTCCACTGTCATTACAGGCAGTGTGCCCTGTGCTATTCGTGTAACAAAGCACTAACCTGCATCCTTAGCAGAGCCTCAGAAAGGCTTCTTGCAGGGAATCAGGGAAACATAAGAAGCCTGATCCTAGGACAGCAGTGCAGAGGAAAAAGGTGCTCCTGAGCTTAACAAGGATGAGCAGGAGCAATGTTCCCATCTGCAGTTAGCTCTGTTTATCAGGTGCTGGTGGGAAAAAAAACACCCAACATGCATTCTCAGGAGATAGTATGACACAGTGTCAGACAGGCTGCACGATTTGAGACTGTACCTCAAGCACGAGAAATACTGACATAGGAAGAATTACGCTGATATCCCACTGGAGACCTCCAAACCTTAGGACACACCTGGTTCAGGTCCCTGAGCACCAGCAGGCTCCTCTGAAGTTCCTCCACACCTACTCCGTATAAGCACCTAATTCACCTTGGTCAAAAATTTCCAGCAAAGTAACTGGAAAGTTTCTCAATTGAGTAAATTTTCTTTTTGCACTACATTGAAAGAAAAGTGCTTTAAAAAAAAAAAAAAATAAAATAACCCACCACCACCCCCCCACCGAAAAAAACAAACAGAAGAGGAAAAAAGCCATAAATTTCACAGTGACTTTTGTAATGGGGAAAACCCACTGTGACATTCTTAATAAAAATCCCCATGGCTGTTTTTGTACATTGCATCTCATTGTGAAGATACACACCCTTTGAAATATGAAAGTTGTTGCAAAGTGAGAGAGAAATAATTTTGGGAAACCCTTGTCAAGTTACTAACTACACATTCCATGGAAAAGAACAAAGAAAAAGGAAATCTCATAAAATACGAAAGGCCAAAGCTCTGAAAGACCTTTCTATCTTATAATTCATTTTCTACATTCTGCCTCTGTTCTCAAGCACAGAAAACTCCTTCTAAATAAAATTATCTTCCAGTAGAGAAATACATGGAATCATAATGCACAAGAACACATTGTTACTTCAATATTCTACACTAGTTATAAGACAGCACAAGGCACGGTGTTTCACTTTTAAATACTGGCAACCCAAACAATTTTAGTTTCTTAGGCATTTATCTGTGTCAAATTTAGAGCATATTAAATTCACCATAACATCCTGAGATGTTTTTGCTTAGAAATATATCCCATCAGTTTTCCATTTATGTTGCATTTACATTAATATCCATTTTAAAGACCCTCTTGTCTGCCAGAATGATTTAAAGTGACCTTGCTGAAAGAAAGTAGGGTCCGTATTGTATTTTAAAAAGCTGATTATTCAAAAAGACATTGATGATATAGCAAAGTACACTTCATGACACAGAACCTCAGCTGGCTGATATTGCTGTAATTTCATTTACAGCAGTCAAGTTATATGGTTTCCCTCAACTGGGATCTGGCCATATTTTGTGTCATTAGAGGATATACATTTTAAGCAGTAACAGAGGTCTATTGTGTATATTTGGCAAAAGTTTCCATACTTCAACCAACTGTGGGAACTGTGAGTTTGGAAGCTAAACATACCAATTATACCCTAACTACATTCATATCCTTCTTTTAAATTTTGCAGGTCTTGATTAAATCATCCTTTTGTCTTGGAGATTATCCAGCTTTATGCCGTTGCATCTGAACACAAAGTATTATGACACTATACATAATTTATATAGATCAACACTAATTACGATGAAAAGACTGAGGTAGCTCAGTCTTACTTTTTTAATGCCAGACCTGAATTTCTCTGTCACCTGTGAGGATGGAATTGCACCTTGTCCAGGCAGCAAACAGTCCCATCTCCCTCTAGATCCTGGACATAGATCTCAAGGAGAATTTACATGGTTCACAAGCTCGGAACAGATGGTGCATTTCATCCCAGTAACAGTAACTCCTGTCAGTGATGCCAGATGAAAATGGGGTTTGGATTTTTTAAATTAAAAAGCCTGTGTTATTAAAACCAGCTGTAATCATTTGGGACTGAAGCCCCATTTATGTTTTCATTTTCTGTGCTGAAGCATCAGTTATCCCATTGTGCTCTGTGGAATTACTGTAGGGTTTTATTCTTGTAAATGAGAACAGAATTTCTTTCTTAATCCTGTCTTTGAAACTAAGTGATTACAGTCTAAATTGCCTCTTTGAATGAGACAACTGTATGTCCCCATTTAAACATATTCTACAGTTTTCACATAATTCTTTTTTTGCATACCTACACTGATTTCACAGGATTTTAATGTCGATCAAAAGATGAATTAAAAAAAAAAATCCTCTTCAAATCAGAATTTCCTAATTTTATTCTTTGATGGATATCCTCTGTAATGACAGTGTCCCTGTGGTTCACATTGTTTCTAATGGTCATAAATGGACACTCCTGAAAACTACAGATTTGAAAAAAAAAAAAATCAATAAGTAAACCTTTGTGCTGAAGTGCAGAACTGTACAAAGAAAACAGAACAAAAACGGCTGATGAAAACCATAGGCAGTAGCAGGTCTGACTATGTCTCATAATAAAATTCAGATATAACTTCTGTGAACATTAAAGCAGTAAAAGGGGCAAGAATGCACAGCGCAAAATTTCAAAGTAACAACAATCAAAGTTCCTTGGTAAAGGAAGAAAAACATTACCCTTTTGTACTTGTTATGTAATTGTGCTTGTCCTTGGACACACTTCACCTGCAATCACACTTCTTGCAGTTTGGTGTAGCATTTTTATTACCTCTTTATATTTTTTCATCGTCATCGCTATTTATTTTTTTAAATGTGACGGGGCTCGCCTGCTTTAAAGAGGTTTTTGAAACATCTGTGTGCATGGTGGACATGGCTATAGTCTCATAATCCTCCTCACGGGAGTGGAAATGACAAAAATGAAAAAAAAACTGCAGGTCCCTCTGGAAGTTCTTATTAAGAAACCCGTAGAAGATGGGATTCACACAGGTGGAGATCATGGCAGTGAGGTGGCAAATCAGGAACAACAGGTTGTGGCTGCAGGTAGCAACAGGCAGTATTTCATGATTCCAATCAAACACGATATTGAAGATGGTAAGAGGCAGCCAGCAAACTGCAAATGCGACCACTATTGATATCAGCATGATGTTGATCCTTTTGGTTTCAGAGGATCTGTACTTACTGTCTCTCATCTTGTCCATCATGTTGTTCCTTTTTTTTAACCGAATGTATATCTGCAGGAAATTCAACAAAGAGAGAAACACATGGGATAAATTAACCTAGCGCTGTCATCTTTGCAAGGCTAAACAACCATCAGATAGAAAGAAGTATGTATTGCAAGAGGATTCTATCTTACCTTCAGGTAGCAAATAAATATAAAACAAAGTGGTCCAAAGTACTGAATCACCAAAAGCGTTGTGGTATAAGACAGCCTGGCAGTGTCCAAGGGGAACAGGTCTAAGCACACATATTTGTCCTTATATTCATCGAAGGTTACATTTCTGAAGGGCTCATCTGTTAATACGTGGTAGATCAGGAAAGGCAAGGAGGAAGCTGTGGCTAAAATCCATATGGCAGCAATCCCCATGTAGGCATGTCTGTTGTTCGGCCTCCAGCCGCGGGGATTGATGATCAGCTGATGGCGCTCAATGGCAATGAGGACTAGAGAAAAGACCGAGACGGTGATGGAGGCACATTGCACAAAAGGGTTCAGCTTGCACATGGCCTCCCCAAAAATCCAGTGGTCCATTAGAGTGTACACAAAGGTAAAGGGAAGACACATGATGGTCACTAGGAGATCAGAAAACGACAGGTTGACAATGAGGATGTTGGTAACATTGCGCATCTCCTTTTGTTTTAAAATAATGACGATCAAGGCCAGATTCCCAGAGACTCCCAGAATTATCACAGTCCCATATGCCAAGGCCAAAGTGAAGACCATGGCCAAAGGCACGTGGCAATCTTCGTCCTCAAACTGCAAGATCTGCGAGTTCATCTCCGAAAAATTCAGGTGACCGGAAATATTTCCCAGCGGGGCGAGAACCGAGGTATTCATGTTGTTCCCGCCGCCGCCTTCATCCAGACCGCTCCGGCTTCAGAAGGCGCCCATGAGCCCCGCGGCGGAGGCCGGGCCGAGCCCGCTCCTCAGCGCCGCATGTCCCCCGCAGCACCTGGGGAGAAGGGAAGCAGCAGGGCGGTGACGGCCGGGCACGGTGCCCGTGTCCCGCGGCTGCGGGGACAGCAGCACGGCGAGCGGGGACACCAGCCCCGCCCGGCCCCTGCCCGCCCGCACCAGCCGCACCAAAGAGCGAGCCGGGAAGCGATTTCAGCCTCACACCAGCGTAGCCTCCGCTTTGTGCTTTACATCTCCTTTGCACAAGTTTAGTCTGAAAACGTCTGCTTTCTCAAACTGCTCTAAGTGAAATTATACCCAGGCATCACAAGAGGAGGGGGGGGAAAGCCCATCTGACTAATGTGACGCGTGGAAAAATGACTCAACTGCTGCTTTTTTTCTTTCTTTTTTTTCCGTAGCACATACACTTGATGTTGAGCGGCCAAGTGCCCTGAGCAGCATTGGCACTGAGTCAAAGGCAAATCAGGAACTCTGAACACCTTAATCTTAACTAGCAGGGCTGTGCAGCAAAGAAAGAAGAATACAAGCATAAGACAAAAATCAGCAAATTTTAAACACCGCATGAAATTTCTTTAACCATGCAAGGAAAACAGGCAGCTTAAGTAACCCCTCTTTGCAAGACCTTGGATTTTAAAAATCTGAAACTCAAGTATATGTGTTCAGAAGGCAAATTAAAAAATAAAATCCAATTAATTGATAAACAATTAAAAAGCAATCGATAACCTGACACACCTTTAATTCAACTTGCCATTAGTGCCACTGAATCTGGGCATCATTAGTGGCACTGCATTCTGCACTGAATCTGGAACTTTCTCTCTGCCCACTCCCACGAGCTAAATTTACTGTTAGTGGACCTTAGGTTGTGGTAATTTATCGTTAGTGAACCTTAGGTTGTGGTAACGAAAGTAATGCCACTTGAAATTCACACAAGTGGGTTTCAAACGCAACTTCATATGGCATTTACCACAAAAGCTGTAAAAACATTGCCCACTAAAATGTACTTCATTAGAAGTTACCCTGAATAGGTGAGCTTTTGTTCCCTAATGATACTCGATATAAATCTCTGTGCCATCTAAGTCTCTGAAGAATTGTCTTTGTCTCTCACTGGTGACAGACACCCTTTTAACCAGCCACATGCTGGACACCAGAGCTGGGGCTGCCTCCTCCCTAGGGGCGTGTGAGGGCTGGGCTTGCAGCTCCAGCTCCTCCCAAGGGTCAGCCAAAGGATGACCATGCCAATGCCATGCCTTCTCGCTGCTGTCAGGAGCTAACCCCAGCTGGCCCTGCTGCCTCTTTCTAATCACCACAAGGCTACGTGAAACTGTGACAGGCAATGTAGCTTGCCTCTGAGTGACATTTTACTGTGAGAGTTAACAGCAACGATTTCAGACACAAGGCTTCTCTGAGGTTTGACTACTCTGATTTTCAAGCTGTCTAGGTACACTCCTGACTATTATCTCTCAGACATTCTGCCTTTGCTAACTAAATTTATCAGATCTAGTCCACCAAATCTGTTTCAGGGTCCAGCAAAGAAATTTTTACCCCCAAGATCTCTTGAAGAATCACTTCTGTCACAGCCAGAGTAGCTATTTTACCCAAATGGAAAGTGTGTGGCTGAGGTGGAAAGCCAGGGATCCTCAATTCCCACAGTGTAACTTTATCACAGTCTGAACATCTAGATTTAATCATGAACTCCACCACCACTTGTACAGCATGAGGTGGGCACTCCAGCCCTGTGACTTGATGGAATGATGGCAAGAGCAGGCAAGGAGCCATGTCCTGCAAGGAGGGAACTGAGCAGGTTCTTTCACCAGCCGGGACCAAACTGCCCCCAGCAATAAGGTGTCCGGTGTTTCATGCTCTGGGTTTTTCTACTCCCTTAGCCAAGCTCTGATCTTGCTTATTTATTAAATATCAAACTCAAAACCAGAAAATGCTACTGCTCCTTATTCCCTCTTCTTTCCCATAGCAGAGATGCAACCCCTCTGAGGTGTGCAAGAGCTTATCTAGGAACCAGCCCAGAAACACAGCACTGCTGTCCAGTGACAAGGAGTCCTTCTGCAAAATGGACCAGACAACAAAGGGGCATGAAGTTCAATCTCTCGGACAGCTGCACTGTTCCTTGTCTCCTAAAGCTCCTCAGCTCCCAAATCAGGAAAGAGATCCCTCCCCACTCTGAGAGATGGCTTGGCGTGGGGAGAGCCCATAGCTCTGCAGATCTCTCTGGGTGATTGTTTTCCCCTGCCAAGCACACTGTGAGAGATTTTGGTCAAAAGTTTAGCACAGACAAAAGGGGTGAAATAACGTGCTGTGAGGTGAATGGAAATGCAAAGTAAAACTATCAGAGCTGTTCAAAAGCAAGAACAAAATGCTCTCAGCCCAAGCTGACGGTTTATCCAGCTGCTCAGAAGTTCTACCTGGAGCCTAACCCTCCCTTGGATTTTGTCACCTGCACCTAAGACAGCAAGCAAACACCAGCCTAAGCTGGCACACAACCACCCAGAGCCATGGAAAAGCAACTACGGGGGAAACTCACCTTGCAACTGCTCTGCCCGTCTTTGGTCTGCTCAGGGGCTGGCCCAGGGAGCTGGACAGAGAAGGAGCAGGGAAAGGAGAAGAATCCTTTGGTATTTCTCCAGTCAGATCCTAAAGATTGGTGAGGAAGGCTGGAGACTCCCCCTTAAAGCTGAACTCCACCTTACCCCAGTATCACATGATGGTGCTCTACGGAGTAGATCCTGAAAATCACACTGCAAGCACATCACCTTTAAACTGCACAGCTGGGGGTGGGTTGCCTAGTAATTCCGAAAGACATGCAATTAAATATTGAAACAAAAGAGGGGGGCTGGGGGCAGAGCGCAGGGAAAAGCTCAGGGAGGGAGACAGTTTCAAATCGGTCTGTTTCATTTTGTCTGCAAGTTATTGCCATCTTGTGGTCAAACTAAAGATGGAAACAGAAACTGTTGGAAAGGGGACGAGGAAGAGATTTTAAGCACACGGAGCAAGTTACGAAGTTTGAGTTTGGCTTTTTAAACCAGTAGCTTCTGGTCTGCGTTTATCATGAATAGCTATGACTGGGCCAATAAAAATTGCCAAGTTGCTGAAACACCTTGCTGTCTCACAAAAAGCACTGCCCTGATCTACTTCAATGGGCATAAAAGACACAGTAAGTTGGGAAGTCTGTGAGA
The DNA here is from genome assembly GCF_001522545.3 of Parus major. Lineage (NCBI taxonomy): Eukaryota > Metazoa > Chordata > Aves > Passeriformes > Paridae > Parus > Parus major. Next base: position 30,060,058 of record NC_031771.1, read on the forward strand.
AGTTACCCAGATAAACGTAAACAATACTTTGAAAATGCCTTTACAAAGACCTGTAGACTATAACAGGAGTTTATATTTCCTGGAAAACAGAAGTTCTCAAGTTCGTCCAAGGTTCCAGGCTGAATTTTCTTGTGTAAGGAGCTGCATGCTCTTATATTCTTACCCTCAGGCATGTATCTATTATATGGCAACACAATTGTGTCATGAATAACTCTCAATTGAGAAACTAGGTTAATTATAACTAAAAAATTAGTTGCACAGCGTCAATGCTTGCAACATTTTTTTGGGTAGAAGGAGCCGCACAGGAAGAGTTGGGAACCCAGAGTAAGGCTGATGTTTACACTATATTTATAGGAGCTCAGCTCAACTGCATTGTAATTGCAGTCCTCGATGTACAAGAGAAAACTGCAGGCACACTGCAAGGTTGCTATAAACTAATAGCTGTGGTGCTGCTGACATTTTAAGAGCAGAAGCCAGAAGGAAAGTGCAGGCTGTATATAATATCTCTCAAGAACTACAGTCCTATGTGGGTCATTGGCATGTGTCTGTAGTTGAGCAAAGCAAAAGTAGGTATGCTCAGGCAGGGATCCAAGCTGAAGGTCTCATAAAGAGCATATTTCTGTCTGAAGCAGTGACACTTTTGAACATGTATAACTGAGACCTCTCATTGCTATGGATGTGGAATGATTCACCCACACTACAGAAAAAGAGAGTTGTCCAATAAAGATATTTTTAAGGGCAATAGGCTATTGCTAGGCAGAGAAAAAGCCTTTTTTGTTATGCCAGGATGTTCCCACTACTTCCCTGTAATGTTCTCACCCATATGGTCAAATCAGCTATTAAAAAAATAAAAATAGGCATTCAGAATTCTGTGATACAGAATTGTTGTACTCTGCCAACAGGTATCCAAGGCAGAGATACATTTTTAAGACCAGTTCAGAATAGGAGACTTGAGTTTATGTGGCAAGCTGGAGAGCTGCAAGGGTGGCTTCTTTGAGAAGACAACACCCATGTTGAACAGAACATCTGACCAAAATGGACCCACTGCTGGCCAGAGCAGAGTTTCCCACCCTGCTGCCTGTGGTGAGAACCATGGTGACACAAGTTGCTCCCCTGCAGCCTATGCAGGGCCTGCATATGGTGGAGCAGATATCCTTGCTGTGGTCCACAGGAGCAGTCTGTTCCTGAAGGACTGCAACCCATGGGAAGGACCCATGCTGGAGCAGGGGAACATCGTGAGGAGGGAGGAGTGGCAGAGACAAAGGATGATGAACTGACCAGAACCCCCATTCCCTGTCCCCCTGCACCACTCAGAGGGGTGGGAATATAGAGCTGTTGGGGGGCAAGAGTGATGTTGGGAAGGCAGGCATGAAGGGAGCTGGGAATTTTGCCTTTGTTTCTCACTATCCTATTTGAGATTTAGATTTCAATAATGTACCAGAGTCGTTCATTTACTATCCTAGCAAAATGCCAATTATTCAGAAATTTCTGAATTTTCAGATACGTATGATCATCTTTCTTCTCCATTTTGTCATTAGTCATGAAGATCTCCCTTTCAGTCACAAATGAAGTGATTCATAATACTTCACTTTTTAATGGTTAATACATACACAAATTTCAAACTTTTTAATGGTTAATACACACACAAATTTCAAACATTGCATAAACATGGGAAAAGCAAACCTCTGTTTCTCACAATGCCTCTGTTACACCATGCAAATATAAAAATTACCTATAAAAGATCAAAGATAGAGCCTATGTGTCACTCAGTGACCTGAACTCACAGTGATAACAACAAATATTCATAGGATTATTCCCACTGCAGACAGATGCAAGGTCAGGCTTTGAACAGTGCAGTGAAGCAATGGAAAGGGACTGCCTCGGTCCCTGAATCTTTCAAAAATTTGCTTGCTACATATATGTATATATGTATATGTATATTTATATATACATAAATACACACACATATAAATATAAATATAAATATAAATATAAATATAAATATAAATATAAATATAAATATAAATATAAATATAAATATAAATATAAATNAATATAAATATAAATATAAATATAAATATAAATATAAATATAAATATAAATATAAATATAAATATAAATATAAATATAAATATAAATATGTGCACACATGCTATAACCCCAGCCTTGCTACAAGCATTCTGCTTCACCATACTGTTGTGTGCCCACCTCAGATGACTAAATCAGGCGGAGCTGTATCAGTCTTCTCTGGAGCATTTCACATACATGTGAGCACTAATACATGTCAACACTAAAATATAATCACTCTAATAAACAGATACTGAGTCTTTCCAAACTTTCCATTATAGCCATATAAAACACATTTTGAGTCTCAGATATGCACTGTAGGAAAATCAGGCATTAGCAGGTCCTGGCTATTCTGTGCATCTCCAGTCTCAACAACAATGTCTCTATCTGCAGCTCCAAGCTCACAAAGATGTCAGATAATTCCTCATAACTCTTATTTTACTGATGGTGACCGTCAGGACATGAGAACACTGGAGTAGGGAGACAGCCATTGTGTTAAAGATTATCCTCTTCCAGGGAATAAATTTTTCAGTACGTCAAAGGCACCCTGGATTGGAAGACTGTTTGTGTCCGTATGTTTGTTTGTTTGTATGAAGGCATGACATTGCAAAAAGAGGGTAAGTACAATGAACAAGTATTTCAACAAAGGAAATAGAACAGTCTGAGTAAAAGGATACTGAAATGTTTTGAAGCAAAAGCATTGAGAAGGGAACGAGACATTTTTTTTAAAAATATGTAGAAAAAATAGACCAAGACATAAATCCATTAAAATTCTTTCTCACTGCAAAACTCAAAAATAGAAAAGATTTCATAAAGTGAGGCTGTTGCTTTCATTGCACTGTCTTGTCATGTGTTCAGGCAATGCAATCCCTCCTTAAAACTTAAAATCTAGTAAGTGAAAGAACACCAGGAAGGTCATTTGTGCCTTCTGCTCTGTACAAAACAAACTGAAGTCACCACTATGGAAATGAATGGAAACACTTTCTGAAGGGTTTTTAAACTTTATTTTTTATTGTTTTTATATTCTAATAATGAACATCATTGCCATTTAAATACTTGCATTTCACATTACTCTGTTCAAAGATAAGGGAACTTACGGTTGTTGGGGCAAAATTCTGTCATCAGTAGCCTTAATAGGCCTTTTGCTGTTGAGCATAATTTGAATTGCAGCAAATTCTCTCTTTGGCTGAAGAAATGTTTATTCTGACATAACTGCATTTGACACCAAACATAACAACACTTCATTTGACTGCTAATGTCACAAACCCAAAAAAGCCGCATGAGTGATTATGTTGTTTATCTCTGCTGACAGTCTTGCTGCTACAGCTCCGTCTTCAACAATACAGACAAGCTGACTAGTGTAAATCTATCCTGATCACATGAAATATTGCTTAAAGGCTGCTTGAGCTATAACCTAAATTATGTCCACCTGGCAAAAATACTAAGTCACATCTTCTGCTATGGCCACCCTACTGCATCCATTCAGGATTCAAACTCCTGTATACTCATACACAAGGACTCATCTGGCTTCAGATGAAGCAGAAATAAGCCCCACACATGAACATCCAGACAGGTCAATGTGTATAACACCAGCCAAAAAAATGTGATGACACATTAGGAAACAAATCTTACTAATTATAGGCTCACCCTTGGAAGCATTTTATTAGCTAACCATCAGGTGTCCTGCTCTCATTACAAAGACATCTCAACCATTGCTGCCTTCCCAGAAGTCTGAGGATTGCTGCCTTATGCAAGCTAAGAATCTGTGGAAGGGATGGAAGAAGCCAGACATTAGTGGTATTTTTAATAGTGTTTTATTAGAATTTTTCTGGGCATGAAGTGGCCTGGTGAAGGATTTTAACCAACACAAATGCTTTTATGTATCTCACAAAATCTCTCAGATTCTGTAGTAGCTATGTCCTACCACTTACACTGTTTTGCCCATGGATAGGTGCTCCATTGTTAGCAGATTTTCCGATAACATTAGACTTTGTCCCATGGCAAACTTTGATGGTTGACTGCATGCTGTGGAATTGGATGTTAATTACTTTAGACCTTTGGTTTTGTGGCACTTACCAGTTCTTACAGATTTCCATTAGAGCTTTGAGATTTCATATCTCCCAGTTTGCCTTTAGAGGCTAAATTCTCTTAGATATTGGAATGATTCTCCCAAAAGAAAAATACATTTGGTACTGCTGTAAGAAATATGACAAAACTAATTTGTATTCATATAGACACAGAGTTTTCCCTTGTATTTTCTTTTGTGTCCTTCTGACTCAGGAATCCCAGCCTTCTCTCTCTAATGCCTCATTTTTCCCCATCTCCTCCAGAAGAGGCATCTTTCATCACCATCTCTTACTTCCTTGAAGACTCCTCTACAGTTTTCACAACCCTATGGTAGCTTGTTTCTAGGAAACTTGTACTATGATCTGCTGTCACTCCTGATACTTGATACCTCTAATGGCCATACCTTTTCTATCTCTAGATTACTGATTTCATTATTCAGTGGTGTTACTGGCAAGACAGAGGTACACAAACAGTGAAAAGGAAAAAATTATAATGGTCTGAATTGTAATTGTCTCTGATGTGTGCAGGTATCAGGGGTGAAATGTACAGATACAGTTGAGAAAAATCTGGCATTATTTAGAGGTCTGTGGGGAATAAAATAAACAAACAAACAATCTCACACCTGCCAATACATTACTGGCTGATGAACCCTCTTGAAATAAGATAACCAACAAAAAAATACAATATTTTATTCTTAGAGAGAATTGCTTTGAGGAAGGAATACTCGTCTTACTGACTGCTCCTGCTAAGAAGCACATATTTTCTGGAGGCTCCTTGGGAAACTGTACTAGGTGAGCTTAGAAATGGCTTAACCGGATGGCAGGCTGTTTGTACCTTTATGAAGGTACAATGGCATCCCACATAAATCACACTTGTGCAGTGTAAGAAACTTTAATTTCCCACTGGACTCTGCCAGCAAATTTAGATTTCTTTTTAAAGACAATATCAGTCTTCTGTAGCCAGCAGTTTCCATAGAAAGATGTAGTGTCTTAAAAACTTCATTTTTTCCAGGAGATACCTTCCACTTCAAGCAGTGGGGCCAGCAATGTGGGAAGCTGCCCTAGAACAAGAGAAGTAGGGAAAGTCTAAATCGCCCCCATCATGTGTTAGAGCCATAGTGGGTTTCTATCTATAGGTCAAAAATTTGTGTGAAAGGCTTCAAAACCATCAGTGTTAGGTGGGAAGATGGTCAAAAATGCTAAGAACAGCTGCTCAGGCCTGAAAAGGATTAATTCTGTTCTCCGTTGTGACTAACAGGGGAGTTGTGTTAATACGATGAGATGGATTGGCACGTCACTTCCACCCGGCAGCTCCCTGTGCTCCACTTGCACATGCAGTGATTCACCAGCAGTGGGTGGTGAATTATGCAGAAGCAGGCAAAAGAAGATGGGATGAAATCTTCAAAAGAAGATAGGATGAAATCTTCTTTGCCATCCTGAGCTCATCTGCTGAAGATGATTTGTTCCTGGATCTCCCCATGAGTATTTTCCCAATACCCAAGTTAAATAAGGAACCTACCTGGACTTTAGAAAGGTTATTTTACAATATGATTGATCTAGTTATTTAGTCTTTGTGCGGTACAGTCTTTCACAGGCTAATTATACCCACAGCTTTTCTGCAGTGCTGTGTTAATATCAGCTGTCAAAGTAGCACCTTGGCAAATGGGAACGTCATTACATTTCTTTGTCGGATTCTGCCACTTGTGCTCCCAAGGACCTGCATGTCACTGAGTTCTCCCGTAGCTCTGTAATAGGACTATGATCAACGACTCTTCTTGTGCTAGAAGATAACAGCTGGTGAGAATAGCAGAGTTTGTCTTTCCATGCTTTCTACTATGACATACCAAACAATTTTTAGGCTTTAAACTATTGCTCAAGTAAGAAAATGCCCTGCTTTCCCATTGATTGTTCAGATAAAATTAAAACCACCCTTCAGATATTTTGCTCTATAAGAACAGAACTCAGCTCGGTAAGAAAAACTGTTTGAGGGAAGTCCATCGTCTTCCACCTGTTCTAAAATAAAAATTGAAGGGCATTTGAGCAGCACGGACAAAAACCTCGGGAGCTCCGCTCCAGCCGAAGCGAGGGGAGCTCTGATCAGCGTTGCCAGTCTGCGCTCGCACCTCGCTATGCCCCGAGACTCGCAGCGCGTTTCACCTTTGAACAACGCCGTGCCCCGAGCGCCGGGTGAGGAACTGAGAGCATCCCGTAAGCACCGGCGAGCGCGGGGTGTATTTACCGTCTCGCTGTATTTCCATGGAAACTCTGTTTGTCACCCCGTGCAGCGCCGAAATACCGGGCTCCAGGGCTGCCTGGAGCGGCCTCCCGAAACGCGCCCGCGCCGCAGCCCCAGTCCCG